>NC_079227.1:36775752-36790752 GCF_029633865.1 Lampris incognitus
TACATTTAAATTCCCAGTTTAGTTCTTCACGATCCTCCCATCCAGCCACGGAGGAGTATAAACAACTCTTAACATCGAGGGCAACGGGGAAAGTCCAGCGCTGCCGAACTCAGAAGGCTGAGTCTGGCAGCTACACGGTCACTGCCGCGGTTACTACAGGCTTAGACCTTTTAGGATCTGACACTCAAGCTTTAGTAACCCGGCTCTTCTCAGCACCGACACCCTGACAGGTGTACGGCGCTGCGCTTTTCAGCTTATTCCAGGAGGTCACGGTTTGATGGAGAAAGACGTTTTGAGGCTGTTTACACCCGGCATTAACGGGCGTCTTGGGTGACCCGATCACAGGTGGACATCTCTACGTACCACAACCGGAAACACGTCATTTCCCCCGGCCCACAACAGTGCAACACAAAGACTAAAACACATATCCAAAACTACAAGACCACATGGTATATCCAAACTACACATACTTTCTATACTGGAAAAATTAATAAATCACTGTCCAGGAGAAGGAACGCCAGCCAGGATGACTGTGGGAACTGCCGGTCTGCATGAGCTAGCAGCTAGCTTAGCCTGCCCCGCTTCCGCGTCCTGTCACACCGCCCTCGGTGTTTCCTCTTCGGGCGCAGCTCCAGGCAGGGCCGCGGTCCCTGGGCCCACAGGATGCAGCAGACCAGGCTCTCCCAGCCGATCCAGCGCCAGCTCTCCCAGCCATCAAACCAAGACACAACTTAGACGCACACGTGGACAAAGACGCTGCAAGGACGATACTGGGTGAGGCTGCCGCCATCTTCCCACACCGGAAGCGGAAAGTGCAGGTGTGAACGCACCCAATGTGTCGTCAATGCGCCTTGAGATCTGATCGCTCGGGTCACATTCTGGGGTGGCCTGGGACGCATTCATCCACATCCCATCGCGTTTGAAGTGTAAAAAACACACACGTGTCCCAGGCCGCATTGAAGGACCTGCTAGTCAACTGACATCCTATTCAGAGGCTGTCAGCTGAGTAGGAGGTCACCAAAGCCTCCTCTGGAGTTGGTTTAGTCTTTTATTTTGCTTATCTCGTCTATAATTTCTGACACACATCAGACCCAGAACTGTGGAAGAGCCTCCACCCGTTTACACGTTACAGTTCCACTTCCGGTTCCCGCTCATTTGTCCAGCGCAGCTCAGATCGCGACCCTCTCAAACCCGCAGGAATAATTAAATAATCTGAGCCAGAACCGACATGAGCGGGTCGAGCCTGACAGGGTTCAGGCTCTGGTGTTCAGACCTTCACATGTTCCCACATAACGAGTTTTAAGGACGAGTTTCAACTTTTGCTGTGAGCACAAAATGAAAGAAGGCAAACAGCCAGAGCCCGAAGCTCCTAATTCACTCAGCTAATTTCCCTCCACAGATTATTCCTCTCTGTCTGGCTGCATTGGCTGCTGCACCCATGCCCCTGTAATGATGTGAACCGATTTACCCACAATGCACCGGTTCTTACATGCACTGTATCAGGTCAGGGTCTGCAGGCTTTCAGACAGACCTACATCACCATCATCATTTCTAAAAATCCTGTTGTGCTTGACAGCAAGGTGGAGTGGAAATAAAAGAAAAGAAGTGCAGTTATGGGGTGATTTACTTTACTTTTCTAAGAGCACTTCACATTTTGTTTACCATAATTTGATAGAATTGACCGTAATTAACTTACGGATGTGAAATACGTCATACTAATTGACAGTGCATTAAAATAAGGCACAGGGATCAAGGATGTCATGTTGTAAAATGCCTGTTGCTTCGACTCCTCTCTCCTTGCGTGTTTACCAACGTGATTGACACACGTCTATGCCACGGGGAGGGTTCGAGACGAAGGCCGGCATGGCTTTAGGTGATTAACAGAGGCTTTATTTAATAATGTCTTTCATTCGTTCACCGGCATGGACCTGGTGTGCTGCTCTCCCGGCAAGCCACGCCCCCTCTCCCGCTTGCAGCCGGGGCTAAACCACGCCCCCTACCACGGTGATGCGAGCTACGTGTTGATTTGCATATAGAGCGGAGAAGTGAGATTATGTAACCGAGCATATCTCCGCCCGCGGCGGGATTCGATCCTGCGTTGTACTGCACCACGAGGAGACATCACTAACCGCTCGACTAAAGGGGGCCGACCCCCTGGCGACTGGCCACTGAGTCTTTTTCTACTACTACTACTACTACTACTACTACTACCACTACCACTACTACTACTACTACCACTACCACTACTACTACTACCACTACTACTACTACTACTACTACTACTACTACTACTACTACTACCACTACCACTACTACTACTACTACTACTACTACTACTACTACCACTACCACTACTACTACTACTACCACTACCACTACTACTACTACCACTACTACTACTACTACTACTACTACTACTACTACTACCACTACCACTACTACTACTACTACTACTACTACTACTACCACTACCACTACTACTACTACCACTACCACTACTACTACTACTACCACTACCACTACCACTACTACTACTACCACTACCACTACCACTACTACTACTACTACTACTACTACCACTACCACTACCACTACTACTACTACTACCACTACCATTACCACTACCACTACTACTACTACTACTACCACTACCACTACTACTACCACTACTACTACCGCTACTACCACTACTACTACCACTACCACTACTACTACTACTACTACTACTACCACTACTACTACCACTACTACTACTACTACTACTACTACTACTACTACTACTACTACTACCACTACTACTACTACTACTACTACTACTACTACTACTACTACTACCACTACTACCACTACTACTACCACTACTACTACTACTACTACCACCACTACTACTACCACTACTACTACTACTACCACTACTACTACCACCACTACCACTACTACTACCACTACTACTACTACTACTACTACCACTACTACTACCACTACTACTACCACTACTACTACTACTACTACTACTACTTTCGGGGTAGGGGGCGCCACAGCGGATCATCCGTTTCCATCTCTTCCTGTCCTCTGCATCTTCCTCTGTCACACCAGCCACCTGCATATCCTCCCTCACCACATCCATAAACCTCCTCTTTGGCCTTCCTCTTCTCCTCTTCCCTGGCAGCTCCATATTCAGCATCCTTCTCCCAGTATACCCAGCATCTCTCCTCCACACATGTCCAAACCATCTCAATCTTGCCTCTCTTGCTTTGTCTCCAAACCGTCCAACCTGAGCTGTCCCTCTGATATACTCGTTCCTAATCCTGTCCTTCTTCATCACTCCCAGTGAAAATCTTATCATCTTCATCTCTGCCACCTCCAGCTCCACCTCCTGTCTTTTCATCAGTGCCACTGTCTCTAGGCCATACAACATAGCTGGTTGTGAGACCAGCTATGTTGTATGGCCAGTGAGTCTTTTTGTAGGTTACAATTAGATCACGAGTGGTCACTCGAGACACATGTGGGGACACATTCTGATGCCAGGTGTGAACTGATGTACTTAGGGCTGTTCACTTCTGATTGGCTCACCCAAGACACAGGTTCATACCAGGTCTAAACAGCCCAATTGACTGAATTATTTTGGTTAGTGCAAAATGCTAAGTAGTCGGCATTCAAAGCTGAATGTCTCCTATGTAGATTCCTTGGGCTATAATTCCCCAGCTTGCAGAAACATACGCTTTATTATTCATTTCATGTGGGAGACATGAAATTGGTGGCCAAGTTGACCGAATCTGCTATTCATGCCCATTAGCTCAAAAGGCAGTAAGGGCAAGCTTTGACGTGACACAATACACATGAACATTTAGGGACCCCGGTCAATAGCCACTTCAGATTTACAAGCAGGACTAGGGGATTGCCATCCTGCACCCAAAAATACATTCAAAAATACTGAAAACATGAACTCATCGAGGACACGTTAAGACCAAATGGGACTGTGATAATCCCCATGGGGAAATTAATCCTCTGCATTTAACCCATCCCAGCACAACCTCTAGCCAGGGGGAGCGGGCAGCTGCAGCACCCGGGGACCAGCGCCACGTCTTTCCATTGCCTTGCTCAGGGGCACAGGCAGGAGTATTAACCCTAACATGCATGTCTCTTTGGTGGTGGGAGGAACCCGGAGAAAACCCGGAGGAAACCCATGCAGACATGGGGAGAACGTGCAACCCCCCACAGAAAGGACTCGGGAGGGCCTGGGGTTCAAACCCAGGCCCTCCTTGCTGTGAGGCAACAGGCCCACCATGCCGCCCATTCCCCCCAAACCACTACTTGAACAAATGATAGCGTGTCTTCATCTCTAGGGAGTGTCAGAGGAAGTATTCCTAGATGTGACACTTGTGGGCCCCTCTGGACCAACTTTCAAAACAGGGAGAGGCATAAGTAGGTAGGGCAAGCTAAGTAGCTAGGTAAGTAAATTAGGAAATGGCTAAGCCGATAGTTTAAATGAATAGGTGGGGAATTGCAGCATTAAGTGCCTGACTTTAGAACCGTCATTACCTTCACTCATTAGCGTTTCATGTTGCCGGCTGCTAAGCTGCGCCGCATGTTCTAATACCTCCGAGAGTTCCCTTATCTGTAAACTCAAGCCCCCAATAAATACCCCTTCATAACTGGCTTCAACGTGAACTGCCCCCAGACAACCACGTAGGCAGGCCACTGCTTTTGATACAAAGCCACACGATGTAAAGCAAGTAGAGCGCAACATAAATATAGTCTTCTGGCCGAAAGAAACGACCCCCCCCCCCCCAAAAAAAAAACAAATTAAAGGGATGGATTTCACATTTAGAAATGAAAGATGGGGCACCGGAGCAAAGTTATAGTGGGGGCACTAATTGGAAGAGAATTGGGCTGGAGAACAGTCTCGCTGCGGGTGACGACCGTACAGATTTATGTCGGCTCCGTGCGGACAGTGATCTATATTTACTCTCCACTCTGTAAATACAACAATTTTTCCTGATTTACTTATTGCTGACTTTTTTTGTGTGCAAGTCAAGGCTATTTGTTAGCTTCTGGGCAGCTATGAATTGCCATTGATCAAATTCTAATTCCATTCCCCTCCATTTTGCTTATTGCTGTCTGCTTTTTCTTCTGCAGGCGGGAACTAAGATGGACCGGTTCCCTCCAGGGAAGCGTCAGCACAGGCCACATAAACGACCCCCAATGCCTTAAATACCCTTGATGCATAATTGTGGGGGCAAGCTGTAATGTTATAAAGGTCTCTTTTTCAGCTCCTTCAGCACCTTGTTTTCATGGTAGATACTGTATTTATTAGAGCCTTTTGGATGTGTGGAGCTACAGAGGTGTTGCTTTATGGACGCGAGGCCAAGAATTTGCTTAGCACCAACAGACATCACCAGGATTCTCTGCATTGCTCTGCACACAAAAAACCGCAGTATTCAGTACCTGGTGGACATTTCACAAGTAACATGACACTGGGGAAATCAAATTGGGTGGCGCAGTGGTTAGCGCTGTCGCCTCACAGCCAGAAGGTCCTGGGTTCGAACCCTGGGGTCAGCCCAGGTCGTCCTCCATGTGGAGTTTTCCATGTTCTCCTCGCGTCTGTGGTGGGTTTTCTCCGGGTGCCCCGGTTTCCCCCACCATCAAACATGCACGTCAGCCCTTCTGTGGTCTTACGGGTCAGAATGACCCACAACAGCAGAGGAAAGACTCTACATGATCTTTGTTTTCAACCTGAAATGTGATGACTTTT
Organism: Lampris incognitus; assembly: GCF_029633865.1. NCBI lineage: Eukaryota > Metazoa > Chordata > Actinopteri > Lampriformes > Lampridae > Lampris > Lampris incognitus. Next base: position 36,781,508 of record NC_079227.1, read on the forward strand.
CCCAGAGTGACCCCAACATTGGAAAAAGGGAAACACTGCTTTTGTTCATATTTCCATGAAGCTGTACACCACTAGGGTACTAAGCTTGTCTTAGGGTCATGCTTGACCCCAAGACATGTGTGGGTCACGTGTGACCCTATAAAAACGAGAGGTGTCCACTGATTATATGCAGTGTTTCTGCACCGTGAAGAGGGAAAACCCAGACAGCCACACGGTTCCTGATGAATGACAGGTTTTTTCTTTGTGCAAATTGATTTGGGGTTTAAAATTGAATTAAGTTTAATTTAGAGGTTCAACTGGGAGGAGACCCCGGGGTAGACCCAAAACTCGCTGGAGGGACTACATGTCCAATCTGGCCTGGAAATGCCTTGGGATCCCCCAGGAGGGGCTGGAGGGCGTTGCTGGGGAGAGGCACGTCTGGAGTGCCCTACTTAGCTTGCTGCCACCGTGACCCCACCCCGGTGAAGCGGCTGATGACGAGATGAGATGAATGAATAATTTAGAGGCTTAACAAAGGCGGGTCATAAATGACCCTCAAGACAAGGGCAGTATACAGAGTGTGTGGGCAACACAAAGGGTTAGGGTTAGCACTCTTGTTTGAGCCCCTGAGCAAGGCATGGCAAGACGAACTGGAGTTGGTCCCCGGGTGCTGCACGGCGGCCGTCCACTGCTGCTAGCTACACAGCTAGGGTGGGTTAAATGCAGAGAAGGACTTCCCCAAGGGGATTAAAACGTTTTCAGCAAAGTAGTCTGAGGAGGTGTAAAATAGAAGGATCCAGACCCCAACCCGAAGGACGCATGTCCTTTATCTTCTGTCACCCTAACTATATGGAGCACACAGTTTGTACTCTTTCCACTTTTAGCTAGTTTTTTTTTTAAATTCAGAGCAGCCATCGCTGTCCGTGAAGCACTTTTGAGCCATGGCCTAAGAGGAGGAAGATAAATGTGACAGCCGTAGAAAGCGAAAACGAAGGGATGGCGAGTCGGGGAATTATAAGTGCAGAGACATCAATGTGGAGTGCATCAATGTCACTCGAGTCCCATCCCCGATGATGGCGGCTAATTGAGTTTTTCCATGCTCACCAAACCAGGCTGATAGGGACAACCATTTTTCAACTCAATAAACAGCTGACATGTACTGATAACATTGTCAACACAGCCGGCCGTGCTGCATACCAACACCGCCGGAGCAGAAATTACAGCCGGAATGGCTGATTCGAGTTCTGCTCATGCGCAGCAACAGGTACAGGACGCAAGGAGAGCAAACCATTACATAGAGGGCATCTAAATACATAATTGTGTGTTAGCCCCCCACTTATTAATTACCCCTTAAACCCAGGCAGGGTTGTGTTTTCGGCCTGTTTGTTTGTGTTTTTTGTTTGTAGGTTACCAGCATTACAGGGAAACGTTAATGAAACCAATGTAGTAGCAAATATGGACATCACCCTGGGAGGCTCCCATTAAATTTTGGGCGTAATACGATCAAGGCCATGGCCGAGGTTTACTGCGCAATTATCCACAAACGTGGGCCAACATTTTCCTTTACCTATTTGTAAAGATATATTCCTCTTCTTTCGGCTCGTTGCCTGTTTTGCAGGGGTCACCGCAGTGGATTTCATTGTCTCCATCATTACACTGTGAGGCCACAGCACCAATGGCGGCCATTTTTAACTCGGGCCCCGGCCGACCCAGTATGGTCTTGTCAATCGGCATAATGATTTGGCAAAATATATACTTCTATCAATTACTATTGTGTATATTTGGTTATTTTGAAGATCTTGGGTCTGAAATTGAGGGGCTCAAGGTCATCAGTCTGAACTACATTCAGTATATTCAAGTGTAACTCAAACATTGCAGCCAATAACCACTTAAATTCTATTGTTGACAGATGGGAAGGTGCACATGTACCTTTGTCCTTGAATGACCTTGAAAGGTCAAACTCATGATCATGGGTTTTGAAAACGCTACAACTCATTAACAGCTTTGCCACTTAGATGCTTTTATTGGCAGCTAATAATTTCTGCTTGTGCCTCCATCTGGCACCACCACTTCTCACGTCCCGTGACCTTCAGTGGGTTTGTCCTGGCTGGCACCACTCATTATGTCATGGTTTGGCCACAGAGACGTAGAAAATGCAAATACGACCCACAAAGCTTTAGAGGAAATTATTTTCAATTCTAAAGTCTTCTCTTATTAAACATCTTAGAATCAACTCGTTCTCAGCTCTGGTGTGATAGACAGTATGCTGTGTGCTGTTTACTTAAGATCCATTCTGATGGCCCTGCCCCTATCTCACTGACAGACTAACAAACAAACCATTAAATGAACATGGTCCTCTCTGCATATATTTCATTTTTTCATTGTTATGGCAGTGGTTTTCTGTTATGAACCTGTTTCTCGCCACATGTTCTACACTGCCCATGATGTCCAGCTGTTAGGCCCACTACCAGAAGACGACTGCATCATCAGGGTAAACCCATTGCACGGACTGTACCATCACCCAATGAACACCAGGAAGCATTTTTGTCTCATCTCATCTCATCTCATCTCATCTCATCTCATCTCATCTCATCTCATCTCATCTCATCTCATCATCAGCCGCTTCTCTGGCGTCGGGTCGTGGTTGCAGCAAGCTAAGTATGGCACTCCAGGGAGTTCCCAAGGCGTTCCCAGGCCAGCTTAGACATGTAGTCCTTCCAGTGAGTTCTTGGCCTACCCTCGAGTCTCCTCCCAGATGGACGTGCCCGGAAAACCTCCAAAGGAAGGCGCCCAGGAGGCATCCTAATCAGATGCGGGCAACCACCTCAACTGGCTCCTTTCGACGCAAAGGAGCAGCGGCTCAACTCCGAGCTCCTCACCCTATCTCTAGGGCTGAGCCCAGACACCCTACGGAGGCAACTCATTTCAGCCGCTTGTATCATCAAGCTCATGACCATAGGTGAGGGTTGGAACGAAGATTGACTGGTAAATGAGAGCTTTGCCTTCCGGCTCAGCTCCCTCTTCAGCACAATGGTCCGGTACAACGTCCGCATTACTGCTGATGCTGCACCAATCCGCCTGTCAATCTCTCGCTTCATCCTACCCTCACTCGTGAACAAGACCCCGAGATACTTGAACTCCTTCACTTGAGGCAACAACTGATGCCCAACCAAGAGGGAGCAATCCACCATTTTCCGATCGAGAACCATGGCCTCAGGCTTGGAGGTGCTGACTCTCCTGAAAGTTTTTTTTTTTGGTGATATAACGATATACTTATGTAGGAACTGATGTATTGCTGCCTTTTAAAATGTTTTTTTAAAATTACTGTTTCAGGTAATAATAAAGTGTGATACGATTTTTGGAGTTTGAATATGAAACGAAATGTGTCTTGCTCCCCATTGTGTGTTGTTCGTCTGGCTGCATTTAAATAGGTTCCTTTACATGTGTATGGGGCTCAGACTGGTCAAAACCTTTAGATCAGTCAGACGTCCCATGAAATCAGTCACACTTTTTCAATTTAAATCTGTTCTGTTTGTTATAACTCGAGGCTTAGAACCTTTTTGGTGATTTTCATTTATAACTTTCTTATTTTTGATTGCACTTTGCTTGGTTTTTCATCTAACTATGCATTTTTGTTTTCATGGGTAAATAAAGACCCTTATTTATGCACCCCATCCCGTGTCTCTTGCTTGCTTATCTGCCTGGTCCCTCACAAGGTACCGTATGAAGTTCCCCGGTTGACTAAGGTTCGGGAGCAGGGCCACGCCTCAGCCGCTCCTCTATCACCTGGCAAGCCTCCTTATACCTGGTCAACCCACCCAGCATCGTCTGTCTTTGTTCTCTCTCACCCTCCCACTCCTGCCCTCTCTTGCATTCACCCTCCTACCCATCCATCTTCTTCACATCCTTCATCCCCTCTTCCCTCCTTTTCTTCTCTCCTCTTTTCAGGGATCACCCGGGGTCCATAGTTGGCTCGGGAAAACCATCATCCGAGAGGGAACCCCGACAACGAGTCTCCTTCTGCACAGCCACCGTATCACCGTATGTCAAGATGGCCTAGACCAGCCCAAGCAGACGACCTCCACATCCACCCACCCCCTCACTTCCATTATTCATCCCCATCATCCAAGACCATCATCTCCTCATTAAACCTAGTGACGCACACTGTTGTGGCCTGGTCCTTGCTGGTGAAACACGTGTCGGTATCTCAGAACACAGACCGTTGGCATTAGGCAGGGAAAACACTTAACTCTTAACCTATGTGTTGTTAGTATTTCCATTTCACATTTGTATCTCATATTTCTTTTTCATATTTGGCGTTGACTGGCTGTGCCATCTTTCAGCCCGAGGCTCACAATCCCAGTGAGCATATTTACCTATGACATTGTGCGTGTACATGTACTCAGAGATCATAGTGACAGCTGTGGTCACAAAAACGTCCTTAGTACAATCTGATAGAATCTGATGTACTATCACGATTGATGAGCAGAGGTGGACAACCCGGCTTCAGAAAGTAAAAGTCCTGCCACGTATTTGTCCCACCCGTACAAACACTACACCAGCTGAATTCAATCGGCACAACTCCTCGGCCGGGTAGAGGGAGATCACCTTGTTTAGTCAATGGCCAGAACAAACACATGGTAGGGCTTTTACTTTCTGAAGCCGGGGTGTCCACCTCTGTTGCTAAGGGTGAAAAACGTGTCACCATAAATTCTCATAGCATGACCACAATTTAAGATCACCGATCACACGCCTATCGGATGCCAAGTGGTGTCCCTTGCTCCCTTCCTTCCCCCCAGTTGCAGTACTAATCAGATTACATTGACCTGCCACTGATCAATAATAATATGTGCAATGTGTTGGGGAGGCCATTGGAAGCGCGCGAGGCCAGGGGCGTGAGGGAGCTGATATGCTGAAGCGCGCGCTTACCCGAAGGAGCGGGGTAGCGTAACGACCACGCATGACTAGACTCGCTAGGCCTTGGCTAACGGGTCGGGCTCTCTAGTCGACTGGTTAGCGCAGTCGCCCGTGGTGCGGGCGACGCGGGTTCGTGTCCCGGCTCCCCCTGAATCTGCTACAATACATTAAACCTTGAGACATTTGGGAAGAATGAAGATTTTATCAGAAGGGCAATGAGGGCTCAGTAAGGAGGGCTCCAAGCCATGGTTCCACCGCAACCTTGATTCTGTAAGAAAGGATTATCAAAGTACCTCTCTCTCTCTCTCTCTCTCTCGCCCCCCACTCCCCCCCAGGTCAATCTTAAGTAAAACGTTTCTCTTAAAATGGATGGACCAAAGTCTTTCACTGAACCAAATATTTTGTTTTCATATACATTGCTCCTTTTTGCGTATTCTGTTACTTCTATGTCGAACAGGGGCCATCAATGTTGGCAATCCTTGAGGCTTAAGGCAGGGACTTAAAACTGCTTTAAACAACCCCATTCACACAAAAAAGAGCAAAGGAACAAAAATCTTTGTTATTTAATCGGCAGCCTCATCTTGAGCAATAAGGTAAGCAAAGTGACCAAAGTAGCGGCACGGTGGCGCAGTGGTCAGCGCTGCTGCCTGACAGCAAGAAGGTCCTGGGTTTGAACGCCGGGGTTGTCCAACCTTGGAGGTCACCCCAGGTCGTCCTCTGTGTGGAGTTTGCATGTTCTCCTTGTGTCTGTGGTGGGTTTTCTCCGGGTGCTCCGGTTTCCCCCACCATCAAAAAGACACGCATGTTAGGGTTAATGCGCCTGTCTGTGCCCCTGAGCAAGGCAGTGGGAAGAAGAACTGGAGTTGGTCCCCGGGTGCTGCACGGCGGCAGCCCACTGCTCCTAGCTACACAGCTAGGATGGGTTAACTGGGTTAAATGCAGTACACAATTTACCTACGGGGATCAATAAAGTATCAAAAAGAACAAATCAAGAATAAGTTTGATTGGCAGCCTTCTCGCTTTCTCCCTCTTCGCACACTGTCAGGCCAGCCTGGCCGTCCAGGAAGGCCACCGTTCCCCACTGCCGGCAGGGTGGAGGTGAGTCACAGCACACCATCCACGGCAGCTCGCTGCAGCCACGCTGCGCGGTGCCGAGCCGGGGAGGAGCACGGGGTTTCCTCTCACGCGCCCAGATGCAGAGGAGGTGTACTTCAGTGGCATCCAGCCCTGCCCCGTAGTCGCTAGTGCTCCCCCTGCTAGCATGATATGGCTATCAGAAGAAGAAAAATCCGACGTTCTCTCCTGTGTACACTCGAGCTCTTATCTCCGATCTTGCAAAGAGACTACATTTAAGTGCAGGGGCCTTGGAAGTTTTAGGCAGCTTTAAGACCATTATTAAGAATAATGGCTCTTCAGATTGACAAAGGCACAATATAGGGTAACGATTCGGGCTGTATCTGATAAGAGCTATACTGTAGATAAGTGGTTGTTAAATATGAGATGCTTCACACTCCCCCCCCTCCCCCCCTCCATTAATAGTTATTTTATCCATCTGGAACATGGAGCCAGGTTACGTAACACTAAGAGGCATTTTCACCATGGTTAGAGATATTCACAATACACCACTTTTAAGATACTTGACCGGGTACGACGAGCTCTGGTGCAGCGGCGAACAACGTTCCTACTCAAACAGGAAGAAGAACGGAAACATGATGACGACGCGGCAGTGTTTCTATTGGACAGCTAATCCACCGATTCTACTATTAATATTACAATGCAACAATGTTCCTAATAATAATAATAACAATAATAACTTTATTAATAGAGCACTTTCTGAAGAACTGTTGCAAAGTGCTTTACATAGAAATAAAAACAGACAAGGCAAACGTAAGAGTAAAACCACAGAAGTAAGAGTAAAACCGCAGAAGTAAGAGTAAAACCACAGAAGTAAGAGTAAAAACAAAAACAGTAGTGTAACGTGCATGGATATGTAGACACGGTGGTCCTTGACTAACGAGTCGGCCCCTTTAGTCGACTGGTTAACGTTATCGCTTGCAGTGTGGGAGACACAGGTTCGCGTCCCGGCTGTGACGGTCCCGGACTACACCCCCCCCCCCGAATTTGTTACAGTATAAATAAATAAAAACAAATATCCAGCATTTGTAAACGACGAGGTTTAAAGGACCAGCTAGAGACTTGGCTAATCTTTGTTGGACAGGAAGAGAGCTCCACAGTCTGTGGATGAGCAGCCTCCTAGGCGGAACCTCACACCAAAACCACCAAGTCTGACATGACATGACAGAGATCAGGCTTTCATCATTTCAAAGCCCTTATTGAAAGAGTTCAGATGGGTTTAACCCTGGCGTTCTCATGGTATAACACGAATCAAGGTGATTGGCAGCTCGGCTGACTGACTGTCGTTCCTAAAACGATGGGAAGAAAACAAAGCTCCGCCATGGGGGGATGTCTTATCCGAGCTGATCGCCAGCTGTGGCTGTAGCTTATCCTACTCCTCGAGTTATATTTCTATAGCGGGGTTTTAACACTGGACACTATGACGCTGGCGTTCATCCAAGATTCCTCCAGTTCTCCTGGGACGAGATCAGAACAAGACCCTGTCCAGACTTGGTTTTAAAATGCGTTTTGGGCGATCGGATCACAAGTGGACAGCGAGACAATCACCGTTTATTAATTTCTTTAAATCTATTTCTGATTTTTCCCCTTTTCTCCCAATTTAGTGGCCAATCGATCCCTATTCTAGTTCAAACACCCACCCTCGTACTGCATGCGTTCGCCATCTGCATCTCTCCGGGCGGCAGTCTGGAAGGAGTCGCCTCCCCACTTATGTGAAGAGGTGAATCCAGGTCGAATCCCTGCTTTTTCGGACACACCCAGAGACGCATTCACGTGACGAACACAAGCCGACTCCGCCCCCCTCCCGAAGACAGCGTTGCCAATGATTGCTGCTTCATCGAGTCCGGCCATAGTCGGATCTGACGAGACCGGGGCGCGAATCCCGGTCCCCAGTGGGCAACTGCGTCGACACAAAGCCGATGCTTAGACCGCTACACCACCGCGGACTACGACCATCACCGTTTACACCTGTGTGGATCATGCGTCTTCAAATTTGTCCTGCTGACCGTATGATCAGATTTCGTTACTCCGAACAAGAAGAAGATTTCCTGTTACATCCTTGTCGGGGACGCATCAGGACACATTAGCGTTTACACTACAAAAGATATGTGGTCAAATGCGTCCCAGACCACCTCGGCAAGTGGTTTGAGTAACCGGTACGCAAAACGTTTTGGTGGTCGTTTACACTGGTATTCAGCGCTGTCCGCTTGCGATCCGATCGCAAAAACAAAACAAAACACATTATAAAACCAAGTGTAAACGGGGTCAATGTTTTGGTTTTGACACTATCGCTGCCCGATCTGACTCAACCGTGGACGTGAGTCGCGCATGCGCACGGTCGACTCAGCGGGCAGTGATGGTGAGCAGCGTTGGTCGAGCGCGCTGGGAAATGAATGAGGAGAGTGAGCGGTGATTGCGACAACAAACGTTTTCTGAAGGTGTTGAATCACCACAACCAGGAGATGCTCTTCATCATACACTGAGATGTTCTTCATCATACACGGAGATGTTCTTCATCATACACTGAGATGCTCTTCATCATACACTGAAATGCTCTTCATCATACACTGAAATGCTCCTCATCATACACGGAGATGCTCTTCATCATACACTGAAATGCTCTTCATCATACACTGAAATGCTCCTCATCATACACTGAGATGCTCTTCATCATACACTGAAATGCTCCTCATCATACACTGAGATGCTCTTCATCATACACGGAGATGCTCTTCATCATACACGGAGATGCTCTTCATCATACACTGAAATGCTCCTCATCATACACTGAGATGCTCTTCATCATACACTGAAATGCTCCTCATCATACACGGAGATGTTCTTCATCATACACTGAAATGCTCTTCATCATACACTGAGATGCTCTTCATCATACACTGAAATGCTCTTCATCATACACTGAGATGCTCTTCATCATACACGGAGATGCTCTTCATCATACACGGAGATGCTCTTCATCATACACTGAAATGCTCCTCATCATACACTGAGATGCTCTTCATCATACACTGAAATGCTCCTCATCATACACGGAGATGTTCTTCATCATACACTGAAATGCTCTTCATCATACACTGAGATGCTCTTAATCATACACTGAAATGCTCTTCATCATACACTGAGATGCTCTTCATCATACACGGAGATGCTCTTCATCATACACGGAGATGCTCTTCATCATACACGGAGATGCT
>NC_079227.1:36795752-36801484 GCF_029633865.1 Lampris incognitus
TATTTGGCAGTACAGCAGACCCCCATGGCCAGCTAACCCACCCAAAACCAACAAACATACCTGTCTGCTCCAAGCTAAGCTAGCTACTAGCTATTATTGATAGCTAATACAGCTAACGTATGATTACTGTTACTGTTCTTCCCTCATGTTTTTTGGTGTTTTCCGGCTACTTCCCGGATAGTTCTGAAATGCTTGACGGGCACAGCAACAGTAACTAAGGGGGGGTGGGACTTTGCGAAAGGTCAATTCACCCAGGTCTGGGTCAGTAGGGAACAGTAACCAGTAGAACCGGCAGGATGGTAGCTCTGCAGGGGCAGGGTTGGACACCACTGGCGTAAGGACAGGATGCCGCGTTGCTGTAAGGCCTCCTGGGGCTAATTTGTGATAATGGGTTATGCAAATAAAATGGACTTGACAGCCACGTTGACACTCAAAACCCAGTCATTTTTTGCAGGTCGAGCACTGGCTTTTCAGCAGCACGCTGCTGGGTAATGCTGCTCAGGAAGCCACTGAGTCAAAGAGGAAAGCCGGCACGAGACGGTTGCCGTGAACAGGCCGACCGGGGGGCAGCCAGCCAGCCAGACTGGAATGAGCAGCAGGGCCTCCGAGCTCGTTAGTGATGGGAGAGGCTGTCGGTCAACTTCACGAGTCAGCGAATGAAAATGTGCTGTATGTAAATTAGCGGCGTTAGGATTTAGGAGCTGCTAATGATCAGATTAATAGATGCAAACCGGGGATCCCTTTGGCATGGCTCGAGACCCTGGGACTGGTGGCATGAAAGAAGATTAAGCCTCATTTAAGCAGCGAGGTGATTGTTCCTGGGTTAATTTAGCTTAATGTAATGCAAGAAAATGGTATCTCTACTTCCAGCCAACTGAAATGACCAGAAATATCCCCAAATCACAGGAGTGCGGCGTGAGTCAAACAAACTAGGCTAACACGCTCTGCCAGAGTAAACAGCTGGCAGACCGACCCCGACAATCGGACACAACAAGAGACCATCAAAATCATCTTTACATTGCAGACGAGGACGCCACGTTTAATACCCAATAAAACGTTCATATGGGAAGCCTCTGAAGACGATTAAGCATCTACATGCTAATCAATGCTTCGTCAAACACGGCGAAGTACCGAGGAAGTGCACACAGTAAACATGCTGACTACTGACAACGCCCAGCACCTCCCTGATGTCCAGCTTAACTGTGAACATCCCAACACCTCCCTTATGTTGAGTTTAACTGTGAACATCTCAACACCTGGCAACGCCTAACACCTCCCTTATGTCCAACTTAACTGTGAACATCTCAGCACATGGCAAACACCCAACACCTCCCTTATGTTCAGTTTAACTGTGAACATCTCAGCACATGGCAACGCCCAACACCTCCTTATGTCCAGTTTAACTGTGAACATCTCAACACATGGCAACACCCAGCACCTCCCTCATGTCCAGTTTAACTGTGAACATCTCAACACATGGCAACGCTCAACACCTCCCTGATGTCCAGTTTAAACTGTGAACATCTCAGCACATGGCAACGCCCAACACCTCCCTTATGTTCAGTTTAACTGTGAACATCTCAACACATGGCAACGCCCAACACCTCCCTTATGTTCAGTTTAACTGTGAACATCTCAGCACATGGCAACGGGCCAGCACCTCCCTTATGTCCAGTTTAACTGTGAACATCTCAGCACATGGCAAACGCCCAAACACCTCGCTTATGTTCATTTTAACTGTGAACATCTCAACACATGGCAACGCCCAACACCTCCCTGATGTCCAGTTTAACTGTGAACATCTCAACACATGGCAACGCCCAACACCTCCCTGATGTCCAGTTTAACTGTGAACATCTCAGCACATGGCAACGCCCAACACCTCCCTTATGTTCAGTTTAACTGTGAACATCTCAACACATGGCAACGCCCAACACCTCCCATATGTTCAGTTTAACTGTGAACATCTCTACACATGGCAACGCCCAACACCTCCCTTATGTCCAGTTTAACTGTGAACATCTCAACACATGGCAACACCCAACACCTCCCTTATGTCCAGTTTAACTGTGAACATCTCAGCACATGGCAACGGGCCAGCACCTCCCTGATGTTTCAGTTTAACTGTGAACATCTCAGCACATGGCAACGCCCAGGCACCTCCCTTATGTTCATTTTAACTGTGAACATCTCAACACATGGCAACGCCCAACACCTCCCTGATGTCCAGTTTAACTGTGAACATCTCAACACATGGCAACGCCCAACACCTCCCTGATGTCCAGTTTAAACTGTGAACATCTCAACACATGGCAACGCCCAACACCTCCCTGATGTCCAGTTTAACTGTGAACATCTCAACACATGGTAACGCCCTACACCTCCCTGATGTTCAGTTTAACTGTGAACATCTCAACACATGCAACGCCCAACACCTCCCTTATGTCCAGTTTAACTGTGAACATCTCAGCACATGGCAACGCCCAACACCTCGCTTATGTTCATTTTAACTGTGAACATCTCAACACATGGCAACGCCCAACACCTCCCTGATGTCCAGTTTAACTGTGAACATCTCAACACATGGCAACGCTCAACACCTCCCTTATGTCCAGCTTAACTGTGAACATCTCAGCACATGGCAACACCCAACACCTCCCTTATGTTCAGTTTAACTGTGAACATCTCAACACATGGCAACACCAGCACCTCCCTTATGTTCAGTTTAACAGTGAACATCTCAACACATGGCAACGCCCAACACCTCCCTTATGTTTAGTTTAACTGTGAACATCTCAACACATGGCGACGCTCAACACCTCCCTTATGTCCAGTTTAACTGTGAACATCTCAACACATGGCAACGCCCAGCACCTCCCTGATGTCCAGTTTAACTGTGAATATCTCAACACATGGCAACGCTCAACACCTCCCTTATGTTCAGTTTAACTGTGAACATCTCAACACATGGCAACGCCCCAACACCTCCCTGATGTCCAGTTTAACTGTGAACATCTCAGCACATGGCAACGCCCAACACCTCCCTTATGTTCAGTTTAACTGTGAACATGTCAACACATGGCAACGCCCAACACCTCCCTTATGTTCAGTTTAACTGTGAACATCTCAACACATGGCAACGCCCAACACCTCCCTTATGTTCAGTTTAACTGTGAACATCTCAACACATGGCAACGCCCAACACCTCCCTTATGTTCAGTTTAACTGTGAACATCTCAGCACGTGGCAACGCCCAACACCTCCCTTATGTTCAGTTTAACTGTGAACATCTCAGCACGTGGCAACGCCCAACACCTCCCTTATGTTCAGTTTAACTGTGAACATCTCAACACATGGCAACGCCCAACACCTCCCTTATGTTCAGTTTAACTGTGAACATCTCAGCACGTGGCAACGCCCAACAACTCCCTTGTGTCCAGTTTAACTGTGAACATCTCAACACATGGCAACGCCCAACACCTCCCTTAGTTCAGTTTAACTGTGAACATCTCAACACATGGCAACGCCCAACACCTCCCTTATGTTCAGTTTAACTGTGAACATCTCAACACGTGGCAACGCCCAACACCTCCCTTATGTTCAGTTTAACTGTGAACATCTCAGCACGTGGCAACGCCCAACACCTCCCTTATGTTCAGTTTAACTGTGAACATCTCAGCACATGGCAACGCTCAACACCTCCCTTATGTTCAGTTTAACTGTGAACATGTCAACACATGGCAACGCCCAACACCTCCCTTATGTTCAGTTTAACTGTGAACATGTCAACACATGGCAACGCCCAACACCTCCCTTATGTTGAGTTTAACTGTGAACATCTCAACACATGGCAACGCCCAACACCTCCCTTATGTTCAGTTTAACTGTGAACATCTCAGCACATGGCAACCGCTCAACACCTCCCTTATGTTCAGTTTAACTGTGAACATGTCAACACATGGCAACGCCCAACACCTCCCTTATGTTCAGTTTAACTGTGAACATCTCAACACATGGCAACGCCCAACACCTCCCTTATGTTCAGTTTAACTGTGAACATCTCAACACATGGCAACGCCCAACACCTCCCTTATGTTCAGTTTAACTGTGAACATCTCAACACATGGCAACGCCCAACACCTCCCTTATGTTCAGTTTAACTGTGAACATCTCAGCACATGGCAACGCCCAACACCTCCCTTATGTTCAGTTTAACTGTGAAACATCTCAGCACATGGGGGCCGGAATCTGATCAGTCACATTTATTCTTTTTTAAGATCTTTTTTGTTTGGTTTCTTTACCCCTATTAGACAGTGACAGGGAAGAGGTAGATGGGAAATGAGAGAGAGAGAGAGAGACAGAGAGAGTGGGGGAGAGAGAGAGTGAGAGAGAGAGGGGAGAGGGAGGGAGGGGATAAAGAGAGAGGAGGGGGAGGGGGGAGAAAGAGAGGAGAGGGGAGGGAGGGAGGCAGGAGAAAGAGAGAGAGAGAGAGAGGGAGGGAAGAGGGAGAGAGTGGGGGAGAGTGGGGGAGGGTGTGTGTGTGTGAGAGAGAAAGAAAGAGGGAGGGGAGAGAGAGAGAGAGAGAGAGAGGAGAGAGAGAGAGAGAGAGAGAGAGAAGAGAGAGAGAGAGAGAGAGAGAGAGAGAGAGAGAGAGAGAGAGAGAGAGAGAGGTATGACATGCAGCAATGGTGACTGGCTGGAGTGGAACGGGCGCTGGTTGTGGCCATGTGGTATGTACAAATAACATTGTAGAAAATACAAGTAAAGCCATGTTTAACACATTGAAAACAACGACAATTTGTGTGTCCACACAAATGCTACGGGCCGCTCGTTAGATCTGCACTGCATGAGGCTTCTGCAGGACCGGCTGTGGTGACGCCGTCACACCACCATCACTGCACTCTCAGCAGGGGCGAGGAGACACCCAATATATAGCCATTACACACATGGAATGACTCAGAGTCAACTCTGCTGCCCCGCGTGTCGATGGCGAGGCGGGAACACAGGGGGTAAAGGTCAAGACAAAATTACAAAACTAAAAGCAAAATATTGAGTTGAACGACTGGTGCAGGATGGGCTGGGAGAGCCTGGTCGGCCCAGGGGCCTCGGCCCTGCATGGAGCTGAGCCCAAGAGGTAAGACCGAGGGCGGCCTGACAGGACGTGGAGGCGGGGCAGGCTAAGCTAACTGCTAGCCCATGCAGACCCGCATTTCCGACGGTCTGCATGGCGTTCGCTCTCTTGGACAGTGAAATTAACTTTGTTTGATATGTTGTATATAGTTTGTGTTTTTGTAGTTTCCGTATCCCCCCCCCCCGGTAGTTTGGTACGTGTTTATGCGTTTGTGCCGCGTTACGCAAGCGTATGAACTGAAACGACGAATACATGTTCGTGACTCCTGAAGAACGCGACACGTGGAATGAGGAAGCGGGTATTACGCAACACCACAAATAAAAAGACACAAAGTACAACACAGAAGAAACACATTGTGGAACTGCTTTACAAAACGACGCCGTTCCAATCCCCAAACAACACGTTACATAACTATGGGTGCACACACACACACACACATATATACTAGAAGAGCCCCGCTACAATGTAGCGGTTTGGTTCTCCACCCGTCTAAATCTCCCTCCTCTTCGTCCTGCCAGCTTAACCGCCTTCCCCCTGCCCCTAAACCCCCCCCCCCCACTCCAACTCCCTCCCCCCAAATGCTCAGCATCATCTGAAATGC
>NC_079227.1:36801684-36872343 GCF_029633865.1 Lampris incognitus
AATGGCCGAGGAAAGCTAATTGCCTTTTTTTTATACCTCCTAACCTTTCACATTTGGATGTGTGTAACTTGTGCAGTTACAAGTTGTGCCAGAGGATATGTTAGTTTTTTTTTCTCCAGCGGATCTTATTAGTCTGGTCCTTTTTGGAGAACACCTCCTTCTAGTAGGCTCCACATGCTATGCAGGGCTGTAAGAGGACCCGCGGTCAGTGCAGAAAACCGAGGTTATTCCCGTTTGGTTCGGCTGTGCATGGTAAGGACCAATGCAACATAGCACTTGGGGACAATGCAGCCTCGGACGCGACGGCGACAACTCCTGTTGGGCTTCTCGTCGTCCTTCTTCTTGTCTGTTATTATTAGTTTTCTGAATTTCTGCTCACATTTAACGTCAAAATTATAAATATTTGCGAATACCCACTGCATGTCCTAGGGGGGAATGGTCTAGCTCCCCCCCCCACGCTTTAGGTTGATTCTTTCACCAGTGGCGCCCCCAGAAATTTTTCATAGGGGGGGGGCCAAATGGGGCCACTGAAAATCTTGGGGTGGCACACCAAAACCAAAAGCCATGACTGAATTTGGGGAATTCTATGCTGCTGTTGTAGTATACTGTATAGGCTAGTGGAAAACTGTCAATATGAGAGTTAAGAAAAATATATATTATTGATTTAAATGAACAGCACCTAATGTAAAATATCAGATAGAAGCATATTATGCATAATCAGAAGCAGATTCTGCATATGCGACTCGTGACTGGGGGGGCAGCGGGGGGGCAGGGATAGTATCAGGGTGAGCCGTGGCCACCCCTGGCCACCCCTTGGGGGCGCCACTGTCTTTCACTCCCCTACTGTCGGACATTAGCCCTTACATTTTGAAGATGCTGCCAAAATAAAACAGACCAAATAAAAATGGATGAACGGAAGTAAAGCGCCTGTGAACTGAAACCACTTAGCCAAGCCAGTCTTTTCATAACAAGGAAATACCTCCTCAACAAGTTCAATTAAGGCCGATCTTGGTGTGCTGGTGTGACTTCCATGTCCACGCCAGCAGCAGCAGCAGCGTCTCCCGCCAGGTGCGGGTTTGCTGCTTTAGTAGCAGAACCTGTAGAACATTTACAGGTTTTATTGGGGGGACGAGGTTTCAGTCTTTACCAG
The DNA here is from genome assembly GCF_029633865.1 of Lampris incognitus. NCBI lineage: Eukaryota > Metazoa > Chordata > Actinopteri > Lampriformes > Lampridae > Lampris > Lampris incognitus. The sequence continues at coordinate 36,802,835 of NC_079227.1, forward strand.
CTCTGCTGTATAAACCCGAACAGACGGCTTGGCATCTTTAACAGCACTCAGCACACAGCTCCTGCGCAACGGTGGATGCGCAGTCACGGCGCCAGCGAAGGCTGCTCAGCGTAGGGAGGCTCTTTACCGTCGCAGCCGGCTGCTGATTGATGGGAACAATGTATCCAGATAATTAGAGAAGTGATCAGACACCGTTGACGGTAACTACATTTAAGATGTCCAGTTATACAAAAAAATAATGTACAGCTGCCAGCTTGCGTCCACGGCCGAGGTGTAAACGCACGTGAGCCACATCAGCAGCTGGTGACGTCACTTGATCCCAGAAACATTACACCTGCATGGCGGTACTGACTGGCCCCACAAGGGGGATTTCTCCTTTCACCAGACGACTGGATGTCTTTTGCTCAAGGACACTACCCCCCCCTTTCCCTCCCCAATTGTAATTGGGCAATTACCTTACTCTCCCCGATCCGTCCCGGTCTCTGCCGATCCGGGGAGGGCTGCAGACTACCACATGCCTCCTCCCATACATGTGGAAGTCGCCAGCCGCTTCTGTTCACCTGACAGTGAGGAGTTTCACCAGGGGGACGTAGCGCGTGGGAGGATCACGCTATTCTTCCCAGTTCCCCCTCCCCCGTCGAACAGGCGCACCCGACCGACCAGAGGGGGCGCTAGCGCAGCGACCAGGACACGTACCCACATCCGGCTTCCCACCCGCAGACACGGCGGAGGTAACACGGGGATTCGAACCGGGATCCGGGGAGGCAACGGAGTAGACCGCTACGCTACCCGAGCGCCCCAGAAGATGCTTGTTGACATGGGGACTTAACCCCCCCCCCCCCCCCCCGCGGTGGGATCCCTCTGGTTACAGGGCGCTCCTGCAGCTCTACTGTAACAGACATGCACGTGACCAAGTATCTACCAGCAATGAAATCACGCGAGTGTGAGATGTAAGAGAAAACCTTCAAATATGGCAACACCTCTCTAAATAAACGTTAGTTACAGACTATCAGAACCACTGCCATATGAATGTTGACAGGGGTTAATTGCTAAGAGCTAATTGCATAGGCAACTCAACAGGTATATAAATGCGTCAGGAGACTCGTTAGCAACAACAAGAAAGCAGCGGTGGAGACTCAGCTGAAATGCTCAGGAAATGCAACAGTTTTGGGATTAACTGCAATCATATATCCGCCCACAGATATTTCTGTGATATATGTAGAAAAAATACAACAATGTGTGTGTTTTGCCTCTGTGATGCATGCCTGGCGGCCTGTCCAGGGTGTCCCCCCGCCTGCCGCCCAATGACTGCTGGGATAGGCTCCAGCATCCCCGTGACCCTGCGAGTTTGGGGTAATGGATGGATGGATGGATGGCTGGATGTAGAAAAAGTGAAGCTATTACACGAGAGAACCTAGGGACCTACTGTAACGACCACGAAGGTACAGACTCGCCAGCCGGCTGGCTAACGGGTCCGACCCTTTAGTCGACTGGTTAACGTCGTCGCCCGCGGTGCTGGAGACCCGGGTTCGCGTCCCGGCTGCAGCGGTTCCCGGCTGCCCTCCGAATTCGCTCCAATAATTTAACTTCATAATGTAAAAATGAAGTGAAAATAATCACTGTGTCCCAAAATAGAAAAATAACAGCACGGTGATAAAAATACTGGGTTTTCCCTTTCGTAATCTGACAACCGACGGGCATTAAACAGACCAGGTGTGGCCTACCGAGACAGTCCTCCACCTGACAACGACCCCATAGGTCGTTTGTACAAGCAGCTTATTACCTTTATTAGCCTGTCTATGAGGCCTTGTAAAAAGGATGTCAACAAGTAGATAAATACCCACAATGCACAGAGGCGAAAAGTATGTGTGGCATATCTCCTGCCGCCGGTAGGGGCGCTAATTTAGGGAACGCCCCTGTGGGTGGTATTAGAGGGTATACAACCTGTATGGGTTGGAGGACTGGTAGGGCCTACCGGTTATCTAACGTTTTGTTTCCTCCACAGCCTACGTTATGAAGTGGTGGTAGCCATTTGTTGTTGTTGTTGTTGTTGTTGTTGCTCAAGTACGTAAAAGCAACGGTTCCTCCACCCCTCACAGGGATCTTGTGCTGCGTGTTGCCTGGATGGAGTCCCTCGCTGCAGACTTTGATACCAGCCCTCCACTTGCCGGTGCTGTAAATAACCCGTCAGCATCTGTCTCTGTGAGAGCAGGTGGGGGACGAGGGGCTGCAGGAATATCTCCTCTGACGGCCCAGCAGTCGCTGTAATGGGCGAGTCTCGAGTTGGCAGGGCAATCAAGCGAGCGAAGCATATTTGGATTGGGATCCTTCCGCGTGCACCCGCTGGTAAAGGCTTAATTGGTATCAATCATTTGCTGTTTTTTTTTTTACCCAGTTCTAATCAGAGTAACCAAATTTCACTTTTGGAATAATCATCTGCGTTTTCATCTCGATGCTGTAAATATTTTAAAGTGATTTTTTTTCGAAAAGCTGACAAAAGAAAATGTAAACCAGCACATATTTCTGTCCGCTAGCGCTGTGCAAATAAACCAACAGACGAGCCCCTTGCACATCGTGACGAGACTACGTCATGACAAGAGTGTCGATGAAAGATGGACGAGCAACAATAGATGGCAAGCACCAACCCCCGGCGGACAGGGATGGAGACTTCATATGAGTTACTTGCCAGGGGAGAAGTTCTTTTATGTGGACCTGCTCGTCTTTGACTCTGTCTAAAGATAGAAACCAGAACATGCAGCGGGCAGTATTATAACACCTGAAGCAATAGCGCCAACCTACATCACCATCCATCATCCAAACCGCGTATCCTGCTCTCAGGGAGGCTGGAGCCTATCCCGGTAGTCATTGGGCAGCAGGAGGGGAGACACCCTGGACAGGCCGCCAGGCCACCACACACACAGCTAGGGACAACTTAGTACAGGTGAGTCACCTGACCTACAGGTCTTTGGACTGTGGGAGGAAACCCACGCAGACACGGGGAGAACATGCAAACCCCACACAGAGGACGACCCCCAAGGTTGGACTACCCCGGGGCTCGAACCCAGGACCTTCTTGCTGTGAGGCGACCGCGCTAACCACTACGCCACGGGGGTCGCCCTACATCATCGTTAGCCTGAAAATTCTGTTTCTATCGCTGTTATCACGTCCTCTCCATCGGCACGCTAACCTTTCCACCCCAGACAAGCGTAAAGACCTCGTTTTGACATTCAGGATTTTTATTTTGTTATCTTAATTTGGTGTTTCCTTTCAGTTTTTGTTATTCACATATGTAAACTAGTAATAAGACACGTTAGCCCCTAGCTAACGGGTCTGACCCTTTAGCCGAGCGGTTAGTGACGTCGCCTTGTGGTGCAGTACACCCCGTATCAAATCCCGCACCGGGCAAGAAAATACCCGGTTACATTGGTGGTAGCGGTGGGATCCGGAAGTGTGCAGATCCTCAGGAGTCTCTTCGGAGCGCGGGAAGAACAAAGCGCGAGGGCGCGCTTCCGGGGAGGGGTGACGACTGTAAACTACTAATAAGACACGTTAGTCCTTAGCTAACGGGTCTGACTCTTTAGCCGAGCGGTTAGTGATGTCGCCTTGTGGTGCAGTACACCCCGTATTGAATCCCGCACCGGGCAAGAAAATAACCGGTGGCAGCGGTGGGAGCCGGAAGTGTGCAGATCCTCAGGAGTCTCTTCGGAGCGCGGGAAGAACAAAGCGCGAGGGCGCGCTTCCGGGGAGGGTGACGACTGTAAACTACTAATAAGACACGTTAGTCCCTAGCTAACGGGTCTGACCCTTTAGCCGAGCGATTAGTGATGTCGCCTTGTGGTGCAGTACACCCCGTATCGAATCCCGCACCGGGCAAGAAAATAACCAGTTACACATATTTGGAAAAAAAATCACATAAAACACGTTGATGCATACCGAGTTAGAATTTAATTAATTATTGCTTGCAGGCTGGCAGACCGAGAAAGAGACTGTGCCACTCAGTTCTGGCCACGAGGAACACGGACTAGCAGATCTACCAGGAAGCACGTGCGATGCGTGCCTCTCCTGAGGACGCCGACCCTCTTTGAATGACACGCGGCTTTGGGGGAATTCACATGGTGCTTTTAAGATAGTACCTCGCTATCAGTGCGGATGGAGGGAGGGTGGAGGTGGAGTTATTACAGTTTGACCTTGGGGGCGATGTTATTTTTGGAGGGAGACACATTACAAGTCCTTGTTGGACTGTAAGGAGGAATAACGTTTCATTTGCCATCTAGCGGCCACGGTATTCCCACAGTATTCCCACCGAGGGAATATCACAGCAGCTCCGGACTCGATGTGGTGATGACGAACCGCTTCTAGCGCTGAATTAAAACGTTCCACCAAAAACGTGGACAGGCAGGTGGACACCATGGACACCACAGCATGTCCCCAGTTGACTGGGAACAGCTGTTTTTGGATTACTACTAGTACATGAGATTTTCTCTTCTTTCTGGACCCCCCCCCCTCCTTTTTCCCCCAATTGTATCCGGCCAATTACCCCACTCTTCCGAGCCGCCCCAGTCGCTGCCCCACCCGCCTCTGCTGATCCGGGGAGGGCTGCAGACTACCACGTGCCTCCTCCCATACATGTGGAGTCGCCAGCCGCTTCTTTTCACCTGACAGTGAGGAGTTTCACCAGGGGGACGTAGCGCGTGGGAGGATCACGCTATTCCCCCCCCCCCGCCCTGAACAGGCGCCCCGACCGACCAGAGGAGGCGCTCGTGCAGCGACCAGGACACATACCCACATCCGTCTTCTCACCCACAGACACGGCTAAATTGTGTCTGTAGGGACGCCCGACCAAGCCGGAGGTAACACGGGGGACTCGAACCAGCGATCCCCGTGTTGGAATAAATGAGATTTTGCTGGAAGTTTCTGCTGTTGCAAATGCTCAGCTGATGTATAGGAGTTCCATTAATCGTGTGACGTTTTCTTTAAAGTTCAGTTTTATGACACAACTGACTTAAATACACGTCATTCAAGAATAACATTTACCATGCTTTAAGTCACGAACCCCAGAATAATGAATCAGGCTGGTGTTCCTGAACACCCCCCGCCCCCGCCCCCCAAAATACCACTGGGGCATTTAACTCACAACACCCTGATACAAACGTATTGATCACTCATAAACTGTTTGCCTGAGACTGTTCAGGGATTATACTGTAGTACTACACATGATACTGTAGTATTACACATAATCTGTAGTACTACACATGATACTGTAGTATTACACATGATCTGTAGTACTACACATGATACTGTAGTATGACACATGATACTGTAGTACTACACATGATACTGTAGTATGACCAATGATACTTTAGTACTACACATGATACTGTAGTATGACACATGATACTGTAGTATGACACATTATACTGTAGTATTACACATGATACTGTAGTATGACACATGATACTGTAGTACTACACATTATACTGTAGTACTACACATGATACTTTAGTACTACACATTATACTGTAGTACTACACATTATACTGAAGTACTACACATGATACTTTAGTACTACACATGATACTGTAGTATGACACATGATACTGTAGTATGACACATGATATTGTAGTACTACACATGATATTGTAGTACTACACATGATACTGTAGTATTACACGATACTGTAGTATGACACATGATACTGTAGTATGACACATGCTACTGTAGTATTACACACTACATATAACCAAACTCACACAGGAGGACCACTGCTCCGCCCACAGTCAGAACTACAGCTAAATCAATGTTGGCTTTAATTAGTGTTTTCTAGATTTATTGAAACGACGGCCCCTCATGTGCACACACACGTGGACTCTCACAGACACACTCTATAACAACTGGACTCTCACAGACACACTCAACAACATCTGCTCTGAGGGCAGCTGCACCACTGGTGCAGGCGGTGTAATGTAAAAACCATCCCCCGTCTAAAATATGTGACATTATGTTCCCCCCCGCGGCGCGGCGCTGCGGAGCCGCAGCCGTGGGCTCTGCGTCACATGTCCTACGAAATGTAAGTCATTGATATACCCCCCCCTCTTTTCTCCCCAATAGTACTTGGTCAGGATTTCGGGTTAAGTACAGGAGTAGTGCCTTTCCTAGATGGCCTTCCGGGGCGTCCTAGACTGGTGTCCAGCATCAGGTGAAGAGCAACATACAACCTCTCCATCATGGATGACCGCCCGTGCGTGGCGAAGAGCCACGCCCTCCTCGCGGCGATCCTGCTAACGTCGCCAGGAGACAGCGGAGCAGAACACGGCGGACCTAGAGGAGTAAACCTCCACGATAAACCCTGCTCCTCCTGTGGGCAGCGGTAGTCCTGGGTGCATTCATCGATAGACCGATGTTATGGACCGGGGGACATCGTGGCTTTGCAGACGATCAACGCATCCTGACAATGGAAAGACACAAAACCTCCACCTAGTGGAGAACCGTAGAACTGCATGTGGAGTAGCGTCCCGGTCCTTGCTCCACCCCCTCTGCCGAGCCGGGGAGGGCTGCAGACTACCACATGCCTCCTCCCATACATGCGGAGTCGCCAGCCGCTTCTTTTCGCCTGACAGTGAGGAGTTTCACCTGACAGTGAGGAGTTTCACCAGGGGGACGTAGCGCGTGGGAGGATCACGCTATTCCCCCCCTCCCCGAACAGGTGCCCCGATCGACCAGAGGAGGCGCTAGTGCAGCGACCAGGACACATACCCACATCCGGCTTCCCACCCGCAGACATGGCCAATTGTGTCTGTAGGGACGCCCGAGCAAGCCGGAGGCAACACGGGGATGCCATTGACATAGCAACTACATTTCCTGGTTGTTCTGGACTGCAGACCTGCTACTAGTCTGCTGTGGTGCTCCCTGTCCTTCGACGCGTCCTCAACAACGGTTCCTCCATGCACAATAGCCACCAAGACCACTGGATCCCGGGGTCCTCTTAAGAAGCTGGTGCGTAAGATGCGTCCCAATCCCCAACCGTTTGCACAGCAGCCGCCTTGCTGACGTGTGTCTCCAGGTGAACCACGTGGCAGTACACTGAATGCGTTCTTAAAGGTGACGATTATTTATGTTCGATTTCTGTAACATTCAATACCCGCAAGTTTGTTTGTTTGTGTGTTTTTAGGGGGGGGGTGTTGTGCAGATTTGTGCTTTTATTGACGTGCTTGTTTGTCTGATGACTACATATGTGCTTTTTCGGAGTCTTGCTGTGTGTCTTTACTCACTAACCCCGTTGTGCGTACTTGTATGTGGGATGTTAGCCGGCTATGGCTGCAGCATGGGTGAAAGCCCAAGCTAGTTTTCCCCAACTTTGTGGGACAATGAAGTTCATCTTGAACCTTGGGGACAAAAATAGAATATGCGAAGAACAAAACAAGCTACAAAGACCCTTAATATTTTAAAGGAAGTACATTTTATTTGAACTCTAAAAGGACTCACGAGGAATGGCCGTTGGTTTCCCCTGGCTTGTACACATCTGCGTTTCACTGGTTTACTGTTTTTGTATGAGAATTGTTACCGTGCCTCATTGTCGTAAATAAAGAACATTTTGGGGGAAAAAAATACCTGAAATGTTTTCTTCATGCTGCTCCTGATATGAAGAATATATACATTCTCAAAGAAGTGCTGAAGTGTGCAGAGCCCCCGCCTTATAAACTGTGATGACACAGCAATTAAAGAGACAGTACACCTATCAGGTGCGCCGTGGGTCTGGACTGGGCCAGGGGTGGGCAGTCTTGTCCAGAAAGGGCGGGTGAAGGTTTTTGTTCCAACCAAGCAGTGTGATGGCCTGGCGGCCTGTCCAGGGTGTCTCCCCGCCTGCCGCCCAGTGACTGCTGGGATAGGCCGCAGCATCCCCGCCACCCTGAGAGCAGGATAAGTGGTTTAGATGACAGATGGATGGACGGAAGCAGCTGCACACCTGATCCCACTAATCAACCAGTAGAGCAGGGGTGTCAAACTCCAGGCCTCGAGGGCCGCAGTGTCTGCAGGTATTTGTTGCAACCTTGCACTACACCACCTGATTAAACTAGTTCCTTCCCCCTCCTTGATCCAGGAGGTGAGCTAATTAGTTAAATCAGGTGGTGTAGTGCAAGGTTGCAACAAATACCTGCAGACACTGCGGCCCTCGAGGCCTGGAGTTTGACGCCCCTGCAGTAGAGTCTCCGCTGGGGACCTTGATTAGGAGACACAGGTGTGTATCTGCTTGGTTGGAACAAAAACCTGCACCCACACTGGATAGGACTGCCCACCCCTGGTCCTGGACGGGTTCACGCTTGTCTTCTCCACAATCATCTGGTGACCCCCCCTTGGGTGTCTCGACCCCCAGGTTGAGAACCAGTGTTTTACACTGTTTAGCTAGGGTTCCTCATCTTTTCCAACCTACCTCCCTATTTACCGTCGATACTCAAACTTCTCCCACCCCGTCTCCGAACCATCCACATTTCCACTTGCCCTCTCGTTTTTCCTTAATCTTCTCTTACTTTACTTTTCCCAACCATCTGCCCCTTTGCACCAGCTTGACGGAGAATAGCCTATTGTCTAGTGTGAGCACACATTGTCACCTACTGTGAATGGAGTATTGAAAAATGTGGGTCTGTTCTTAAATACCCAGTTCCACTCTTCAAAACTGAGTCATTATCCCCTTATCTTATTGGGTCTGCTATTACCGCTTCTTCCATCATCCATCCATTATCCAAGCCGCTTATCCGAACTCGGGTCGCAGGGGGACGCTGGAGTCTATCCCAGCAGTCATTGGATGGCAGGCGAGGAGACACCCTGGAGAGGCCGCCAGGCCATCCGAGGGCCGACACACACACACACACACACACACATCTAGGGACAGTTTAGTACGGCCGAGTCACCTGACCTACATGTCTTTGGACTGTGGGAGGAAACCGGAGCACCCGGAAGAAGGTCATGGGTTCGAGCCCCGGGACGACCCGGTCGTCCCGGGGCTCGAACCCATGACCTTCTTGCTGTCGCGCTAACCACTGCACCGCCGTGCCGCCCATTACTGGTTCTTACTGGTCTATTTTTAGGAGACCAAACCTGAAGACAGCTGTTCCACTTTGGCTGCTCTTTTGACTGGTGCTGGTGTGTTACCTTGTACCTTGTGTGTTGAGCTGTAGGTGTTCAGAATCCTTTGTTCTTTATTAGATTCGATGTGAGTGGCAAGCGAGAGCAAAAGTCCAAGCTCGGCCCCCAGTTCCACCGAAACTCATTTCTTTAACTATCTCTTGAGCTTTCCTAGGGGTGAGTTCATATCTGGGCAATGTACTGTTGTTGTACCCGGCCAACTACCCCACTCTTCCGAGCCGTCCCGGTCGCTGCTCCACCCCCCTCTGCCGATCCGGGGAGGGCTGCAGACTCCCACATGCCTCCTCCCATACACGTGGAGTCGCCAGCCGCTTCTTTTCACCTGACAGTGAGGAGTTTCACCGGGGGGACGTAGCACGCGGGAGGATCCCGCTATTCCCCCTCCCCCATCGAACAGGTGCCCCAACCGACCAGAGGAGGCGCTAGTGCAGCGACCAGGACACACACCCACACCCGGCTTCCCAGCCGCAGACACGGCCAATTGTGTCTGTAGGGACGCCCGACTAAGCCGGAGGTAACACGGGGATTCGAACCAGCGATCCCCGTGTTGGTAGGCAACAGAATAGACCGCCACGCCACCCGGACCCCGTCACTGTACTTCTGACATACTCCTTGTAATTCGGGCAATCGTCCCACTGTGTTGGTGAATGTCACGTCATCAGTTTAGATGCTGACTAGTAAACAGTGCATCACCATGTCCTTCATGTTAAGTATTGTTATCTAGAATGTAGAGAGCATTTCCATGGAAACGAGGAAAGGAGTGTCGGACCCCCATGCTGCTTCACTTTCATCTGACCGAAATACTGCTCACACAATTAACTCACGCTGTACTTCACAAACACACCGACTATTAATAGACAACAACTCGTTTCTCTCAGCCCAGATTTCCCCGCAGCTTCATGTATTCGCCATGAGATTCGGGTGTGCCCTTGTTTGCATACATTTGCATCCTATCAGGACTTTCAAAACCTACAAAACTTGAAAGGGTTGCCTTGTCAAGACCCGCTAATCTCCCCTTCTCTCCGGTACTCTTCCTCGCTTCTCGCCTCCTTCACACAAGTCGTGATTAAGGAGCCTGGAAACTTCAGAGGCGAATGTTAACCTCCCGTGCATGCTTACAAAAGCAGCAGGTGTAGGGAAAATCTGTGGCATGCGTGTGTTTGCGTGTGCACGTACACACATGCATGTGATAATAAAGCCATATGCCACAATAACAGCCGGATATCTACTGCAGTGCCATCCGTTCGTTTATTCCAGTACGTTTCTTTCTAATGTTGCAGAGCCCACAACTGAAATAACCACGTGGCATGCCTTGCACACTACTTTGGCATGTATTGCAAGTTATTGTGTGACTAAATGTTTTGTTTTTGTTTTTTGCATGTGCGTGTCTGTTTGTTAAAGAAAGTACGTGAGAAGATCAAGTGATTAATTTGCAATCCAGCAAGAGACACACAAAAACTTGCGTTTTGGTTAATTTGTTTGCGGCGTGTAGGCTGACGCAAGCTCTGATGAACGCCACCAGAACATGTGATTATCAATGCTAATTCAGCTCCAGCAGTGCGGTAGCCCATATATTTTAAATTAGCATTTAGCCGCTCCAAAATATGCTTAAAAATCTGCAAGCAACTAAGAACCAAGCATCGGCGCGTGAGGGTAACGTGTGTAGTTGCAGGTTTTTGGTCTAGGCGGCGTGCTTCTCTGCAACGCTCCGTGTTTCTGAACGTCACAACCTGTCATTTAAGCCAGGGTGACGGTGTCCAGTTACACATGGCAGGAGCAGTCACAGACCAGTTCCCACCGAGATGACAAAGAACACAATGACAACTAAGAGATTTGCAAACCTGGGGGGGGGGGAATGCCAAAGCCTCATCTCTATCAACACCTAATAACCCCAGACGCTTTTTCACAGCATGGATAGCACTGTCAAGCTTGCTGATAGATGTTCATATCAGCTGAGCCCTGGGGAAAATAGTACACTTCAACATGGTGGCTGATTTATTCTTTTATTTCTTTATGGGAAAATCCAGATTCTTCCACGTATGTTCATTTGTGACTGCAGCCATAAAAATGAGAGCAAGGCACTTGGTGTATGGGGATTTCAGTCAAGGCTTTTTCTGTCAGCTGTCAGACGCTGAAGAGTCTTGATGGCATTTCGAGCCCATTCTCACTCCCAACTCATCACATATGGACGCTTGTTGAGGACGACCTCTTCGTCTCACTGTTCAAAGCTCTAAGTACCCCCTTAATGTCAACTTTCAACGTGGAGGGACTGAGATCACTCATAGACACAACAACCCCCCCCAAAAAAAAATCCTAACCCTAACCCTAGCCCTAACCCTAACCCTAACCCTAATCCTAGCCCTAACCCTAATCCTAGCCCTAACCCTAACTCTAGCCCTAACCCTAACCCTAGCCCTAACTCTAACTCTAGCCCTAACCCTAACCCTAACCCTAACTCTAACTCTAGCCCTAACCCTAACCCTAACCCTAACCCTAACTCTAACCCTAACCCTAACCCTAAGTCTAACCCTAACCCTAACTCTAAGCCTAACCCTAACCCTAACCCTAACCCTAACTCTAACCCTAACCCTAACCCTAACTCTAAGCCTAACCTCATTACATCAAAATGAGTTATATCACACACAAATCAGTGTTTGTGGAGCACAAAAGAAATCGTCCCTGGTGCCGGCACGTAATTCTAACACGACACATTACGTGCCGCAACCACACAATGCGAGTGCTAAGAGGTCGTGGTCATTTCACGTATTTCTGTGAGATCATGTCGATGAAAAAAAATCCAGAAATCAGAGTTGTGCGCTAAAATGTGTGGTGAAACGAAAGGCGACGGACACCTTGACGAGACCAGTAAATTCAGTTCGAGAGAGTTCTAGTCTGCAACATCGCCTTTTCAGAGCATTGTTGGAGGACGTGTCTGTAGCGGACACCGACAAGACTGTTGTATACGTGTGTAACGACCACGGACGACTAGACTCGCCAGCCCTTGGCTATTGGGTCGGACCCTTCTGTCGACCGGTTAACGTAGTCGCCCGTGGTGTGGGGAGACCCGGCTTTGCGTCCCGGCTTTGCACGAATGAGAGGGAGGACAGCAGAATTGTGAGGATGCAAGGAGTAGAGGTGGTGAAGGTGGATGAGTTTAAATACTTGGGGTCAACTGTTCAAAGTAACGAGGAGTGCAGAAGAGAGGTGAAGAAGGGGGTGGAGGGGGTGGAGAACAGTGTTAGGAGTGATATGCTACAGATAGTTACCAGCAAGAGTGAAAGGGAAGGTTTACAAGAAAGACAGTACTGAGACCAGCTATGTTATATGGTTTAGACACGGTGGCAATGACAAAAAGACAGGAGGTGGAGCTGGAGGTGGCAGAGTTGAATGTACCACGATTTGTGTTGGGAGTGACGAAAATCGAGTATATTAGAGGGACAGCCCAGGTTGGACGGTTTGGAGACAAAGCAAGACAGACAAGATTGAGATGGTTTGGACATGTGTGGAGGAGAGATGCTGGGTATCTTGGGAGAAGGATGATGAATATGGAGCTGCCAGGGGAGAGGAGAAGAGGAAGGCCAAGGAGGAGGTTTATGGCTCTGGCGAGGGAGGACAGGCAGGTGGTTGGCGTGACAGAGGAAGATGCAGAAGACAGGAAGAGATGGAAACGGATGGTCTGCTGTTGGTGACCCTCCTGGAGCCACTCTCAAAGTTTGGGGGTCACAGCCCCTGGTGCTCCTATTACCCCTGGAACTACTGTTGATTTCAACTTCCACATCTGATCTAGTTCTTCTCTCAGGCCTTTATATTTATCTTGCTCCTCTTGCTCTTTCTCCTTGACGTTGCTGTCATTCAGGATTGCTACGTCGGTCACTACTGCTCTATATATGCACATATATAGAGGAAAAAATCTCACCCTTTTTCAGGTGGTGTGTCTTCCTCAAGCTCGGGTCCTCCACCAGAGGCCTGGGAGTTTGAGGGTTGTGCGCAGTATCTTAGCTGTTCCTAAGACCACCCTCTTATATATATATGTGTGTGTGTGTGTGTGTGTGTGTGTGTGTGTATAAATGTGTATATACATATATATATATATATATATATATATATATATATGTATATATATGTATATATATATATAAACCAGTGAGTCAAGTCTTTATGAGACAGTCCAAGCCTTGTACCGTCTCATAAAGACTTGACTCACTGGATTATTTTGCTCCTTATTTGTTGAGTACTTCCCCTACTGTTGTGTATTTCTTTTAACAAAGTTATAAACACACACATATATATATATATATGTGTACATAGCAGTACAGGCCTGTTTCGTGCCAGCGGCTAATGTGGTTCAACAAAGTTTCATACAGTTTGCGTTGTCCAGCATCACGCCCCTAATTTCGGTTGGACAGCGACCAATCAGATGGAGAAACATTCAAACTATAACAACCAATGGGGTAGGTACTTATGATGCACAGCAACCAATGGAGGGGTAGAAAACATTACAAAATACTTTTCTGGTTATTATTTGCAGACCTTGAAGGTCCACCTTGAATAGTAGAAACGGATTGGCCACCAGCTGTAGACACCGAAAACGTATCTCCTTTGTAAAATGTCTTTATTACCCCCCCCCCATCAGATGATACACATATGAAATGTATCAGTTTTTTAATTCTTTTAATATTTTAACAACCTGTCCCCCAAACTGTGCCCCGACACCACCCCAATATATAACTCACATTAATTACCTTGTTTTATTTTTAACGTAGGCCATTTCAACAGTGCCCTGGCCCCTAAATGCTTTTCAAAACAAGCCCCAGTCCCATTAGTTGTAACGTTTTCTACCCCTCCATTGGTTGCTGTGCATCATAAGTACCTACCCCATTGGCTGTTATAGTTTAAATGTTCCCCCATCTGATTGGTCGCTGTCCCACGAAATTAGGGGCGTGACGCTGGGCAACGTAACTGTATGATTCTTTGTGAAAAAAACATTACCAGCTGATGAGGCCAAACAGGCCTGTACTGCTATGTAGTAAAATCTGTTTTCCTGTATCTGTGTTGATATTTATATATATATATATATATATATATATATATATATATATATATATATATATATATATACTAGAAGAACCCCGCTACAATGTAGCGGTTTGGTTCTCCACCCGTCTAAATCTCCCTCCTCGTCATCCTGCCAGCTAACCGCCTTCCCCCTGCCCCTAAACCCCCCCCCCACTCCAACTCCCTCCCCCCAAATGCTCAGAATCATCTGACATGCCGAGAAAAGTGGTTTTTAGCCATTTTTAGAAAATGCATAATTATGCATAATTATTATAATTATTTTAATGTTCTGCTATCTTTCTGGTCCTCTCTGGAACAATACCTACCACCTCCAAAAAAAAATGAGGATCATAAGTGCATTTTTGCAAAAATTCATATATTTTACATAATGCCAAAACCTAAGTCCCAGAAATTTTTTTTATATATAGGTGAAAAAATCAAAGAGGCTCAGAATCATCTGAAATGCCGAGAAAAGTGGTTTTTAGCCATTTTTAGAAAAATTCATATTTTGCATAATTATGCATAATTTAAATTTTCTGGGATTTTTCCCCTTACTCTCTGGAACAATACCTACCACCTCCAAAAAGAATTAGGATCATAAGTGCTTTAGTTTTCGGTCCCGCTATCCACACTAACTAACACACACACACACACATTACGAAAATATATGAGTAGATATGTGTGTGTGTGTGTGTGTGTGTGTTCTTCCTGGGTAAGACACTAAACTGCAACCGCGGGCTGTACAGGGGTAGCACCTTACCCCAGCAAGACCTCTTTGACTAAGGATGAAGTCCCTACTGACAGACCTGGTCCTCCTGCATGCCTGTATGGTACTCCCCATGGTGCCCAGTCCAGCCAACACGTTGGGATAGGAGACGGGAACTCTGGTTTCAAATCCACCTGCTGCCTTGCGGGTTGATGCCTCTTGAGGCAAAGGCTAGGGGACGGTAACTCTGGATTCAAACCCCCGGGCCCAGTCTACCCAGCCGGCAACAGGATTCTTCTGCGGCCGTCTCAGCTATACGCTGTGCCACCGAACAACAGAAAATCTTGGCAAGGGGGCGCTATAGAGCACTAAGTAGTGACGTCATATAGGGTGCAGCCTCACATTTGAATATGGAGGTAGTGAATCATTGCTATCTTTGTATTAAATTGTGTTTTACTCCTTTCCGGTGAAGGCGTGTGTGTGTGTGTGTGGGTGTGTGGGTGTGGGTGGGTGTGGGTCAAGTAACACTTAAATCAGGATTTATCAGGACAGCATTAGTAAAGCCGAGCACATCATTCATAGCATTGCAAAGACTGAATTAAAAGGAAAAAACTAATTTCTTCGCCCTACATCTTGGTGCTACTTCAAAACTCCTTCTTACCAAGGCTTCTGAGATGAAATATACCTTTGAAATTGGACTACAATTAATGATTATGAAGGGCTAATGACGAAGCCATGAGCGGAGCTAGTATAAAAGAAAGAGCTACCCCCCAAAACATAAGCAAAATAGATTTGTTTCAAGGTTATAGCCACCAAAATATTAAACCAATAAAGCCACAAGCAGTCTCAGAGAATGGTCCCATGTCATTCGGCAACTACACTAGTCCGAACGAAGCACGTAGGACCCTCTCGCAGTCCTGCAGTGACCACTTGCCACGGGGGGAGGCCAAGCATGCAAGTGTTTCCATGATTTGATACGATTTCAGCACAAACATACGAAACTACTGGGATAAATGCCGATAGCAGGCATTTTCAGAAAAAAGGGCCATCTCGCTGGAATGGAAATGAGCATGGTTTGCGGAGATGTTTGATTCCTGTGATCACGTCTCTTGATCGTTTCATGAGGCCTATACTAGACAGCTTGTTTACTTGGCAGTCTTACTTCTGCATGTAAAAGTTGACCCTCTGAATAGCGGTTGGAGGGAAACATCTATTTGGCTGCTGGATGGTTTGGTGTATTCTGCAAGATTGCGTCCACGTTGGCCCTCGGAGAACTTGGCGAATCCGTCTTCCTTCCCCTGTCTCGGTTAGATAACATCTGTCGTTACTGATGAATGGATGCTTATCCCCTATGCACTTGTTGTTAGCTCTGATTGTGCTGATTACGCAAGTCTGCTGGCGATAATTTACTCAGCCTGAGACAGGGCAGGGTGGAGTGATAGGCACTTTCTCTCTCCACTACTTCTTTCTGTCTCTTGTCATTTGCTCCTTTCCTAAGCTGAGCTCAGTTCAGCAGGTCTGGCCTGGCAGCTGTTACCCAAAGCCCCAAAAGCAAACAGTGGAAACAAATAAAAGAGAAGAAACCAATCAAGGAACAGCAATCACGTCAGAGGATATGATGATGGGTTGCCCGGGTAGTGCAGCGGTCTATTTCGTTGCCTACCAACAGGGGGATCGGCGGTTCGAATCCCCGTGTCACCTCCGGCTTGGTCGGGTGTCCCTACAGACACCATTGGCCGTGTCTGCGCCTGGAAAGCCGGATGTGGGTATGTGTTATGGTCGCTGCACTAGCGCCTCCTAGGGTCGGTCGGGGCGCCTGTTCGGGGAGGGGGCAGGGCAAACTGGGGGGAATAGCATAGCGTGATCCTCCCACGTGCTCCACGCCCCTGGCGAAAGCCCTCACTGCCGGGTGAAAAGAAGTGGCTGGTGACTCCACATGTATGAGAGGAGGCATGTGGTAGTCTGCAGCCCTCCCCGGATCGGCAGAGGGGGTGGTGCAGCGACCGGGGTGGCTCGCAATATTGGGTAATTGGTCAAGTACAACTAGGGAGAAAAAGGGTGAGGGGAAGAAGATATGATGATGAAATATGAAGTTGGTAAGTTGCATCAGTCTCTTCTCTAATTTGGCGTGTCCTCTCCAGTTTATTTCTCTCTCTCTCTCTCTCTCTCTCTCTCTCTCTCTCTCTCTCTCTCTCTCTCTCTCTCTCTCTCTCTCTCTCTCTCTCTCTCTCTCTCTCTCTCTCTCTCTCTCTCTCTCTACCCTAAACTTCTTCTCTTTCTTATATTGAACTCTCCATGACCCTTTTGTCTCTCAATGGGTTCTCGAGTAACTGGCCGACTTCGTAGAGAAGAGAAAGAACGGTGAGACGGATGATAATAAGTATGATAATCATCTCCAGTGGGGTCCTTCAACAGAAGACGGAGGATGGAGACGGAAGGGGGGGGGTGGCAGTGCAGAACTCTGAGGCGTCATGGAGACGGGCATTCATTTTCATTGACTTGAGCTAGGCTGACGACTCTAACTCAATTTCTCGTGTTCTTCAGTCCACAATGGATAATTCGCCCTCCGTGTTTTCTCTAATAATGACATAGGTGGTGTGGCCTGTGGCGCAACACTGACGCCAGTCTCGAAGCCCTTGAGACTTAATGGCCTCTCCAGTCCCTCTCCATCATCTCACATGTTAATCATAAAACAAAGACCAACCCCGCCCCCCCCGATTGATTTCTTTAGCCCTGATGACAGGGTTACAGCAAGTAGGCACTAAGGCCTCGTAAAGGCCTCGAGAGAACCCACCTAACCCCACCTCCGCCACATACTTCCACATGTGCTGCTTATATCAAAGTCTCCCTGCCAAACGTGTGTTTTTTTTGTGTTCCGACATCGCGAATTAACAATGCGCGCCCCAGTCTGCGTCCACCCAGAGGGGAATCCATCCTTATCACCTGCAATATGAATAGCCCAGCTGCTTATCCCTCGCCAGCTGAGCTTCGCGACGGATGCACAAGTGGAGCGTTGCGTGGCAACTAAGCGGGACATCTCTTGTGCCTCGGCTATCAAACTCGCGGCAGCGTGTTCGTATCGTTTACTAAGAATAAAATGCTGTGTCACCCCTTTGTCAGTGGATTTGCTGTGAAGGGGCGCGTTCGATGTAAGGGGGGGCCCTGCTGATCAGAGAGTGCAAGTATTTGTGTATATGTGCGCATGCGTGTGGTGATGATGATGTTGTGTATGTAGATATGTAAGTGCATGCGCTTGCCAGTGTCTCCTCCGCCTTCGGGTTGTTACTGTCTATGGGGGTTCTGTGATTGTCCCCGTTTGCAATAACGCTTGAGAAAATGGAGATTGAAGCATTCACATTGATCGTGATGCAATTTTTGAATGTGACTTCTCTTCAAACAGAAGAGAAGTCACTGGCCTGGCTCCAAAACACAACGCTTTCCCCTCTTTTCCCACCATCAGCGGGCCATTACGGTTCACAGGCACAGCGTATGCAGCGTATGTTTTTTTTAAGGATGCGTTTTCTTTAAATATGCATAAATACACGAAACAATGCGTCAGAGTCCGGGCGAAACTCGGTATGAACCTCATTGCCTCGTTCAGCACTCCGCAATGAGGTTCTGCAGGCGTACGGGGGTCCGCTTGACAGCGAGTCTATCCACGCTCATTAAAAAGCCGTAGCCGTAAAAAACATAGCCGCTCTCTTAGCTGAATAAAGACAGCGTGTCCCTTCATCTGCGGCGCTCACGACAGTTCTGCTGAATGTGAAATAAGAGAGCTGACAGCGTGGAGACGGAGGCATGCGTGATGAAGTCTGCCACACCCGATTCGTCAGGACGAGTCTGAGGCCGGACTTTGCTTTGACGTGTTAATCTCACACAAGTACCTACAAAACTCTTCTATATTAAAGTTTATTCATATTTATATTAATTCCACTTCGGGTGGGGGGAAGAAGGCGGCGCGAATTCACGTTTGCGGCGGCCTCGCCCAGTCCCGTCCATGCAGTGTCTTTGTCCACGTCTGCGTCTAAGTTTGCCTTCGTTTGATGGCTGGGAGAGCCTGGTCTGCTGCGTCCTGTGGGCCCAGGGACCACGGCCCTGCCTGGAGCTGTGCCCGAGGAGGAAACACCGAGTGCGGTCTGACAGGACGCGGGAGCGGGGCAGACTAAGCAAACTGCTAGCCCACGCAGACCGGCAGTTCCGACAACACCAAGGGTGGTCTGGCGGCGGCCTCACCTAGTCTTGACTGTGTTTTTAGTGTCGCAGTGTGGAGTGCGGGGAGGGGTGTCGAAGGTGTCTGGTTGGGAGAGCTGGCGTAGGATCGGCTGGGGGAGCTTGGTCTTCTGCGTCCTGTGGACTCAAGGACCACGGCCCTGACCGGAGCTGCACCCGAAGAGGAAACACCCAGGGCGGTCTGACAGGACGCGGAAGCGGGGCAGGCTAAGCTAGCTGCTAGCCCATGCAGACCGGCAGTTCTGACAGTCATCCTGGCTGGTGTTCGTTCTCTTGGACAGTGATTTTTGTTTTGTTTTGTTTAGTTCTTGTGATTTTTTGATATGTGTTGTTGTCTTTGTGCATCACTGCTGTGGGCGGGGGGTGGGTGGACAATGTTTCCTTTCATTTCATGCAGTTGCGCACATGAAATGAAAGGACAAATAAAGTGCTTCTGATTCTGATTCTGAGTTCACGGGTGTCATAGCGAGCCACTCGCCCCTGTGCATACTGTATGCGGGGTGATATGTCGTTACCTTGCTCATCTGTGTAAGTTGAACACATCCTCACCAGGAACGGTGTTCGACCAGACTAATAACGCAGCTGTGCAGGGTACACTGGTAATAGGTTTTTCATGGGATGTTGCCCGTAGGTAAGTCTGACCCCACATCCATAATGATGTTGCTTTGGTACAGCAGTCGGCCGGGGTGGAAGTGGACACGGCCCATTGGCTCTAAGCCTAAAGAATGTCCTTCCTAGTAGGATGGATCCGCAGAGGAGCGACAGCGATGTGGATTAATGCAGCCTGTCAAGGTCTGACGGTGCGGTGACAATTTAATCGCCCAACTAGCTCCCCGCAGAAACAGAGCAGGACGAGAGAGAGGTGGGGGGGGGGGGGTGGAAAGGAAAAGTTAAAAGCGGCTGCGGTCTTCATTAATGTGATTTATGTCGTCATATCAGATCCCGTTAATACTACTGTCAAACTACTCCTGGATCCTGGGAAAAAAAAAAAAAAACACATCCACAAAGAAGGCTCACAGAGACACAAACCAAAACACATAGGCGCTCATACTTCATCCACTTCTAATACGAAGCCCGAAGCTGATTTCCGAGGCACAGAAATAGCTCCTCTTCCTCAAGGAAGCCGGAGAGATACAGATACTCCCCCCCCCCCGCGTTCTCCTTATGAGATTGCGTGCGCTCTCTCGCAAGTGTCAATGGACGCGTTCCCCAACCACTCAGACATTTGCGTGCGCACACGTGCACGCGCACATGCGAAGACACGTGCGCAACGGAGGCTTTTTAGGCTTGCCGACAAAACGCTGCGCCGCGGCTATCCGTTTGTGCAGAGGGAGGTGCGGGAGCGTCGCACGCGCGCTCGGTTCGTTGTTGCCGTGGGTCGAGTTTACGTCCCGTGAAGTGTCGCGCGAGAATCCGCGTGCACGTCGCCGTGATCAGCCGCAGACTTCTCTGACATGAATCCCCGACGCCAGTGGATAGATAGGATGGGCTCCACACGTTCGTTTGGATCTTGCCCCCCAACATCCTGTGCGAACTTCGCTGTGGACGGAGAATTCAAATATGCACGCCACGTCATACATTATTTACGGCAGACGCCATTCAGACCGCTAAGTAGCAATTGTTTTAATGGCGTGCAATCAATCCCACATGAAAGCCTCCGCAAAACATTGCGAGGAAGAGGGGGAGGGGGGGGGATCTTTTGCAAAAATCTGGCACAATGCGAGTGAGCCTAAAAGGCTTCTTTTCTGCTGCTGCTGGTCCTACTCTAATGAGGGGAGAAGTTGCCATGGTAATGGCGGGGGGGGGGCGGGGCTACGTGGAGCTTCGCAAGCGGGCCCGTGTAGTACAAGGGGGAGCAATTTGGTCCGGCACACCGAGAGAGGAGAGAGAAGAAAAACAACGCTGAATTGTTAAAAACCACCGTCTTTAATGCTGAGATTAAAATTTCAACGGGGACACTTGCAGGAACTGCTTGGCTATTCTGATGTCTTAAAAAAAAGTATTTATACATCTCCAGTCTGCTGTCCCTGCAGATATTGCAGTATTTAATCCCTATTTCTTATTCACTACGGTTATGAATAAGTATGGGGTAGTCTGTGTGATATTGTATTCTCATCGATTTCAACATTCTCCTCATGGGATTTAGCCAACACGTCAGACGTGTTTACCCTTTAACCCCCCGCTGCTGTCTCACATACACCGCAAGGGGAAAAACATCACTTCTTAATGTTGTGTTTCCCCCCCCCAGAGTATCCAAATTATCTGTGTTTTCCCTATGCATTTTTTGTTATCGAATTTACCAGTTTTACTCTGTTACTCAGCTGTTTAATTGATGACTAAGATAGTTTTTTGTAGCAGTGGTACTTGTTAATAACAACAACAAGTGTGTAATTAGCACAAATTGAAATAGAATTGAATTGCAGCAATGCACACACACACACACACACACACACACATCAGCACGAGAAGGGGGGCTGCGTCGTCCCCCCCCTAGAAGTGGCAGGTGGTTGTGTAACATCTGAGACCCAACAATATGCCTAACTTTTCCTAACGTACACATGCAGAAACAACATAAAACGTGCCCTCGTTTTAAGCAGTGGGCTGGGCTGCGCGGAACGCACATCTTTAATAATGAAGTGAAGAAACACTCCGTTCCAAATCCGCTGCGCGCGCGCCGTAGAAACAACGCAATGACGTCATACTGCGGCGACCGGGGAGAGGCGGTCACCCTGACCGCCGGCGGTGGTTGTGCGCTGGGGGGGGAGCGCGGTGGCCGATGGGAGTGCTACTGGTAGATTTCAAATTGTGTTTTAATGGCGTGGTGTTCGCGGAGACTGTTTACTGACTAACTGACTGCAGGACCGTGACTGGGACTGATGTCGTCACTGGGGTGGACATGGGGGGGTGGACATGGGGGGGGCTTGTTACGTTGTTGTCAGTTCTGGTCCGTTCTGGACCCGATTGGCCGTGTCTGCGGTTTGAGAAGCCGGATGTGGGAATGTGTCCTGGTCACTGCACTAGCGCCTCCTCTGGTCGGCCGGGGCACCTGTTCGGAGGGGAGGGGGGAGAACCGGCGCTGCGTTCCCCTGGCGACACTCCTCACTGTCAGGGGAAAAGAAGCGGCGCGCGACTCCACATGTATGGAAGGGGGCGTTTGGTAGTCTGCAGCCCTCCCCGGATCAGCAGACCGGGACGGCTCGGAAGAGCGGGGTAATTGGCCCGATACAATTGGGGAGAAAAGGGGGAGCCCCCCCACCCCCCCACCCACACCGAGCCCACACAGGGTGTATGTGCTCTGATTCCCTCTCTGCACCCTCGTCTGTCTGGGTGGCATCACAGCCAGATGAAGCCAACTTTCAGCAGCTTTGCATCATCTCTGCAGTGTTCTGGATTCGGTGCCCCCACAGAACGATGGAGACGTTTTATCAAAGGGACAGGAAGCCATTTGTCCAACCGATAGTGTGGAGAGAGCCGGTGAGAGCGTTCGTGTTACGTCAGAGCGATTAACAGCGGATTATCCCACATGAATACAGCAGAGTAATGCTTCGCATAGTGACGTCATCGCTCGTCACATGTCCTCCGTCATGGGTGTGCTGTTAAACAAATAAGTCTCGAATGGAATGATTGTTTCCCTCAATATTGTTTCGTGTTCTCATGAACGACGCAGGGTTAGTACTCATAACCTGGTTTATTAACCAACACGACGAGGACGCAATAAGACGACATACGTGTAGCTGGCATCCAGCACTGTTGCTTCGCGGGCCCTCACCCGATAACCTGTATAACTGAGTGTTCCTCAGTACGGCGTCTGCAGTGGCTCAATAAACATAATCATGACACAGTCACTGATCTACAAAAATCACAAAACCGTTAATTGCAATCACGGTTTCCTATCCTATATCAAACGCCATGAATAAAGAACACACAATAAACAACCAACAACTAAAGGTTGCGATCACATCAGTGTGCTACTGTAACCTGTTATTTTCTTGCCCAGTGCGGGATTCGATACGAGGTGTACTGCACCACAAGGTGACGTCACTAACCGCTCGGCTAAAGGGTCAGATCCATTAGCTGGCAGCTAACGTGTCTTATTAGTAGTTTACAGTAGTCACCCTCCCCCGGAAGCGCGCCCTCGCGCTTTGTTCTTCCCGCGCTCCGAAGAGACTTCTGAGGATCTGCACACTTCCGGCTCGCACCGCTGCCACCAATGTAACCGGTTATTTTCTTGCCCGGTGCGGGATTCGATACGGACTGTGCTGCACCACAAGGCGACGTCACTAACCGCCCGGCTAAAGGGTCAGACCCGTTAGCTAGGGGCTAACGTGTCTTATTAGTAGTTTACACTACCAACAAGAGCCACCGACCACGGCGGCTCTTACTCCATCGGTCTTTCTCAAACCAAAGAACGCCAAGAATGGACTTGTGTCCTTGGGGACAACGTTCTTGCTGGTTGTTCTGGGAAGAATGAGGTCGCAAGTCCACAAGCACACAGAACGACGCATGCTTCATGGTACTGCGCGATACCCCCGGCACAGAGGCCGCCGGAAGTGCTCCGGATCAGCGGCTGGGCTTTATCCCCCAAAACAACCCACGTTGTACGATACACTAATTCAGCTGATTACTCCACAACTGTACACTAACAACGGATGGTGTAGTTATTGTAGCGAATTCGGGGAACAACGCAACCACAGGAACTGCCGCGGCCGGGACGCGAACCCGTATCGCCCGCACCGCAGGAGACATCGCTAACCGCTCGACTAGCGATGTCTCCTGCGGTGCGGGCGATACGGGTTCGCTTCCCGGCCGCGGCAGTTCCTGTGGTTGCGTTGTCCCCCCGAATTCGCTACATTATAACAAGTAAGCAACGTCAGCCCCCTGTCACACCACTAAACTAGGCCGAAAGGAATGCTGGGATGTGTGTGTTGACAAGTTCACACAAGCTACCAACCGACGTCTCCTCGGTAAAATGGGCGCGTCAACAACACTTCCGGGAATGTCAACCGTTCCCGGCGTAATGCGAACTTGTGTATTGGGACGGTACTTGGGCTGCGGCTGATGACGCTTTACAAGGACACAAGAACGCAGACCGAGAAAGACCCAACGAGTCTGAGCTGCAATGGAGCCTCCTTCCTACCATCATCACACTGACACGCTGGATGGGCTGAAGGCTGTTTGTTGAGGACATGGCAGCCATTAAGCCCAAGCAAGCAACCGCACACACACACACACACACACACACACACACACACACATTACTGAAGAGACATCTGCCATAAAACAAACGAAGGCTAGGATGCCAATGTAAAGCGAGTCCTTGTCCTTAAGCTGTCCATGAACAGTTTCCTCCGTAAGGCCCACGTAGACGCTGGAGGTCTCTCTCAGTCTTGGGCCCTGACGTTGGACTTAGAGTGGTGCTGGCAAGCTCTCCTGGTCCACTGATCATACACATGTACTCCACAGAGCCCTCCAATCACCCCCCTGCATCCATGTAGCGACCTTTTAATATTCCCCCGTGTCCACATGAAACCGTTTCCTCCCATTCAATTAGCTGCTAAAAAGCGGACTACAGTGAAACCCTCGTGGAAGAACACGGACTCGCAACATAATGTGGGGCTTTAGAGCTGCTGGACGGAGGCGTCCGGGGAAGCATAATCGCCTGTTCTGTTGCCTACCAACACAGGGATCGCCGGTTCGAATCCCCGTGTTACCTCCGGCTTGGTCGGGCGTCCCTACAGACACAACTGGCCGTGTCTGCGGGTGGGAAGCTGGATGTGGGTGTGTGTCCTGGTCGCTGCACTAGCGCCTCCTCTGGTCAGCCGGGGCACCTGTTCCGGGGGCTTGGGGAAATAGCGTGATCCTCCCACGTGCTACGTCCCCCTGGTGGCGAAACTCCTCACTGTCAGGGGAAAAGAAGCGGCTGGTGACTCCACATGTATGGGAGGAGGCATGTGGTAGTCTGCAGCCCTCCCCGGATCGGCAGAGGGGGTGGAGCAGCGATGGGGACAGCTCAGAAAATAGGCTAATTGGCCGGATACAAAGGGGGGGGATAGCTGGCCTTATACTAGCTACTGTATAGTATAATAGTGTGTACATGCTGCAGTGGTTTTTGCAAAGCACAGCAAGATGCATATGAGTTGTCTAGCAGCATGGGAGATAACCCATAACATCTGAACTCCCAATAAAAATAACAAAAGCCACCACTGTGATAATAACACACGAGATGAGCTCTCCGAGGAAGGCTTGCAGCCAAAACACACCAGAGTGGAACTGATTCGACCACAGTTACAAAAGGTTTTAATGCGAACATGATTTTGTTCCCCATTTTTTTCTCCCAGTTGTACTTGGCCGATTACCCCACTCTTCCGAGCCGTCCCGGTCTCTGCTCCACCCCCCTCTGCCGATCTGGTGAGGGCTGCAGACTACCACACGCCTCCTCCCATACACGTGGAGTCGTCAGCCGCTTCTTTTCACCTGACAGTGAGGAGTTTCACCGGGGGGGGGGGCGGAGCGCGTGGGAAGATCACGCTACCCCCCACCAACAGGAGCGACCGACCAGAGGAGGCGCTAGTGCAGCGACCCGGACACATACCCATATCCGGCTTCCCACCCGCAGACACAGCTAATTGGGTCTGTAGGGGCGCCCGACCAAGCCGGAGGTAACACAGGGACTCGAACCGGCGATCCCCGTGTTGGTAGGCAACGGAATAGACCGCCACGCCACCCGGACGCCCCTTGTGAATATGAATTTAAAACGAATAAATTAAAATCCAGAGATGATGACAGCTTTCTCCAAGGGTCACGTTCTGCCTTCACCTTCTTCTTCAGACGTACGTCCTTCTCATGATGCTACACGTGACCACTTCTAAATCCATTAATGTATTGACGTCTTAAGATGGTTGTGTGATGGTGCTTTTGTCCATAATGCAATCGTTTATTTTATTAGCGACTCGTTACATACTAGCTGATTCAGTAACCTTCCATCCATCAGCCAATAGTTAAGTGACACTGGTTCACCTCAACAAGTCCTCCGACCCCAATACGACCACATAGGTCGTTTGTTCCTACCCTCTAATACATTCAGTGAGATGCGTAGACCCCCCCCCCCCGCCGGCTCATCGCATTTTGACTGGTAACGAAGGTCAAAGGTCATATGACGACGACGCACCCGCGACACCAGATTGTCGTTATTTACACAACCGCCAGAGGTCGCTTAACTTTAAAACGTAACCATAGGTCAAAATAAGCTGCTTGTACAAACGACCTATGGGGTCGTTTTTTTGGTGGCGGACCGTCTCGTTCATCCACACCGGGCCACATGTTCCTCCTCATATACACAGGAAGTTCAATTAAAAAAAGAGGTCTTCGGTTAACAAACGAACTAGACACATCGCGTTAAAAGGACACTGCTCAAAGTGAGAAATAAAACACAACAAAAAAACCCCACAAAAACAGAAAAGGCCACTAACAAAGGGAGGCCGTGCTTCTCCAGACTACCAGGGGCGGGGATAACGTGACGGCGATTTCACCCACCCTGCAGATTTTCCTGTTATTTATTTATTTCTTGCGAGGAGTACATTTGCCATTCCTCGACACGCTGCAGAATAATGACTGGCAGACCGCTGGGCTGACGGCGCAGCTGCGTCTGGCGGCCTCGGCTCGGTGATGGGTGGCACAATGCTCTCTGTGTGAGATGTGAGAGAACGAGCTGCACAGTCTGTCCTTTATTGCGGACGCGACGCCTCGTCGGGCTTAATGGTGTGTTCTCATATTTTGGACGGGATGCAGTAATGGGCTTTCCGTGGGTTTCTGGCGAAGGGAGGACATCTCGGGGACGCTTTCTTATTAGATTTAGAGGCGGTAGACTTTGACTGGCATGAATATTGTACCACAGTTACACAGATCTGCATGCAGATTGCTTGCACAAAGTGAAGTCAGAACTTTCCGTGCGACTTTCTGTCCAGCAAGCTAGTGAGCATGGCGGCGAGCTAGCACGCAGGACGAACCCGCTGCCTACAGAGCGGCCTGTCAGCAAAACCTCCCCGGTCTTGCAGTTGATTAAGTAGAGATGAAATCAAACGGCTGTAGATCTGGTTGCCATGGCCCGAGAGCCTCTCGTGTGACCCGCCGCCTTTCCCTGTAGGGCAGAAACCCACTGCCGTGTGAGCAGATGACCGGGCAGGCCGGGGCAATTTACTGCAGTGCACTTCCCAGCTGATGGACCTAAGAGTAGGGGAGAGCAGCAGCAGTCTCTCATCTCCTAAGCCTCAGCTCCCTGTGTCGTGTGGAGATGACCCCCAGCCCCCTTCCCCATCCCCCCCCCCCATCTAACCAAACCTAACACTCTTGCTTCCATTTTGCGTCAAACTGTTATCTGAAGCCAACACAGAAACGACGCCGTTCATCCAGATCGAGTGGCTTCGACGCAGTGCAGCTGCTCCTGTGTGCGAGGATCTGACCATTCACACTTGTCGAGCTGCACTTCTGCTCAAATGCTCAATTTAGCTGATCTCCCCACAATGGCTTCTGTGATCCACTGTTTGCATATTGTGTGAAATGGAGCATGCATAGGGCTAGCTATCGTGTTTGCCAATTCTTCAGTGTGACTGTCACATCACTGTTAATCACTCTAAGTGCCTTTGGAAAGCTCTAATGTAACTGACCAGTGCTACCATTGACATTGG
Organism: Lampris incognitus; assembly: GCF_029633865.1. Taxonomy (NCBI): domain Eukaryota; kingdom Metazoa; phylum Chordata; class Actinopteri; order Lampriformes; family Lampridae; genus Lampris; species Lampris incognitus. Next base: position 36,830,651 of record NC_079227.1, read on the forward strand.
ATGCACATTTATGCTATGTTCATCTGTAACCCAGCTAAGTGATTAACCTACCACTTTTACTGTCTTACTGCATGTCTGGATTTCCGTGTTAAATGTCCGTGTTAAATCTTTATACCAGATTTGTTTAGCGCCTGTGAATTAGGGTGACCGGATTTCCAGAATCCCCAACCGGACCCTAAAAAGTGGACCGCACGTTCATGCATGTGCTCACAAGCTTGTCTGTTTCACCGGACACAATACGCTGAAGGATTTTTATCCCCCCCCCCACCAAAAAAAAGACACCCAGCTTGAAACCGGGACAACTCCGGACAAACCGGGACGTCCGGTCACCCTACTGTGAATGGTGTTGATGCACTATTTACATCAACGTGAAGTCCACTACACCACTTCTGGTAGACGGCGGCCCAACTTCACATTTGCGGCGGCCTCATCCAGTACCCTCCATGCGGTGTCTTTCTCCATGTCTGCGTCAAAGTTTTGTCTTCGTTTGATGGCTGGGAGAGCTTTGGTCCGCTGCGTCCGGTGGGCCCAGGGACCACGGCCCTACCTGGAGTGGTGCCCGAAGGGGAAACACCGAGGGCGGTCTGACAGGACACAGAAGCGGGGCAGGCTAAGCTAACTGCTAGCCCATGCAGACCGGCAGTTCTGATAACACCAAGGGCGGTCTGGCAGTGGCCTCGCCTAGCCTTGACTGTGTTTTTAGTGTCGTCGTGTGGGGAGGTGTGTCGAGGGTGTCTGGCTGGGACAGCTTTGGATCGACTAGGGGAATTTGGTCTGCTGCGTCTGGTGAGCCCAATGACCACAGCCCTGACCGGAGCTGTGCCCGAGGAGGAAACACCGAGGGCGGTCTGACAGGACGCGGAAGCGGGGCAGGCTAAGCTAACTGCTAGTCCATGCAGACTGGCAGTTCCGATAACACCAAGGGCGGTCTGACAGGACGCGGAAGCGGGGCAGGCTAAGCTAACTGCTAGTCCATGCAGACTGGCAGTTCCGATAACACCAAGGGCGGTTTGACAGGACACAGAAGCGGGGCAGGCTAAGCTAACTGCTAGCCCATGCAGACCGGCAGTTCTGATAACACCAAGGGCGGTCTGGCAGTGGCCTCGCCTAGCCTTGACTGTGTTTTTAGTGTCGTCGTGTGGGGAGGTGTGTCGAGGGTGTCTGGCTGGGACAGCTAGCTTTGGATCGACTAGGGGAATTTGGTCTGCTGCGTCTGGTGAGCCCAATGACCACAGCCCTGACCGGAGCTGTGCCCGAAGAGGAAACACCGAGGGTGGTCTGACAGGACGCGGAAGCGGGGCAGGCTAAGCTAACTGCTGGCCCATGCAGACCAGCAGGTCCAACAGCCGTCCTAGTTGGCGTTCCCTCCCCTGGGCAATGATTTATTTATTATTATTTTTTTTTAGTTTAGCGATATTTGTTAGTTTATATATGTTCTTGCAGTTTTTGGATAGGCTGTGTGTTTCTGTGTGTGGGTTGCACTGCTGTGGGCTGGGGGAAATGACGTTCCAAGTCATTTCATGTGCGCACAATGCATGAAATGAAATTGACAAATAAAGTGTTTCTGATTCTGATTGTCTCATATTTGTTGATATATACGTATGGCGTCTGGTGTATAAGCAGCCAAATTGCTGGTGTTAGAGTCAATCTTACAATCGGCATTTGCATGTTCATTTGGGTGGCCTTGTGTGTATTGCGGATCGTGACCACCCGGCAGGGTGAGGGAGTGGGGGGAGATTGGGGTGAGAAGGTGAAGGAGAAGGAGTGGGAGAAGAAAAAAAACCTCTCAAAATGGAAATGAGCTGATTCCAAAGTTCAAAACTGTGCTGCCAACCAGGGATTTGAGCATTTAAGCGTTGTCTGACGTAATTAGCCTCCAATTCTGGATGAGATTCAGACATCTTGAATGCTTTGTGCGGTTCCTCTGTTTCCTGGAGGAGGGATGATGTCACAGGAGGCAGTCAGCATGAAACATTTGATCCAAAGTACAATGAAACGCAGTAATGATGAATGGTTGTAGATATGGAATTTATCTAAATGTCATTTGAAGAGTAACTGATTAACATAATCATCTCCAATGACCTAAAGCTCGGTATCAGTAGTTACATTTTAAGCGCCACCAGTGTGGCCGTTGTCGGACAGTGACTCTTCGCTTATGTTCCACAGACATCATCCCTCCCTACCCCTACAGGGTTGGACTCACATGTAGGCTGTGCTGCGTACAGCCTGAAGGCTGGCTCTACATACGTTTGTTCTCTGATGTTTGTCAGACGGCTTTTCAAGCTGTATGTGAAATAATGGGAGATGATAACTAAAAAAAAAAAAAAAAAAAAGCAAATCGCAAAATTGCCCTAGCATTTAATGAAGGAAAATTATAATCACAGAATTAGAAAAAAATTAAATTAATAAAATATTATTTTCATATTTTTTTATTAAATAAGTTATTTTTTATTTTATTATTTATGTTAATTTTAATTGTTAATGTAATGTTATTAATGACACTAATTTAAATTAAAAATAAAGAATCCTGATTCTGATTCTTAATTAAATTAATAAAATATTGTTTTTATATTTTTTTATTAAATAACAAGTGTTTTTTATGTTATTATTTATTATTTTTGTTAATTTTAATTGTTAATTTAATTTTATTAATTACATTAATTTAAATTAAAAATAAAGAATCCTGATTCTGATTCTTAATTAAATTAATAAAATATTATTTTTATATATTTTTATTAAATAACAATTGTTTTTTATTTTATTATTTATTATTTTTGTTAATTTTAATTGTTAATTTAATTTTATTAATGGCATTAATTTAAATTAAAAATAAAGAATCCTGATTCTGAGTCTTGATTCAATTTTAATATTATTAATAAAATATTATTATTATGAAAATACTAATTATTAAAAATATATTCACAACACCAAAAGGAAAGCTTTTATTGATGCGAGATCATTTTACCCAAACCTCCTTGTCTCAGCGTGGTGCAATGGTGGCGCACTTGCTGTCCATTTTGGTCCTGATTGTGAGTAATTTTCAATCTTCACTCTTTTTTTTTTTTTCTTGTGCTTATGCTTTCATTAAAAATGGCTTCCTCAAAATAACAGCCGTGTCTTAAAGGTTAATCCAGAACTGATGGTATTATACACCAAGACAAGACAGTGGTCTCAGAGCAGGTCTGATGATCATGTTTTGCCAAGTTACTATCTACAATTCTCCCAGGCAAGAGGAGCAACCTTTCAATAACAGTGCCCACAAACCTGCAATCATTTCTTCACACAACAAGCTCTCACCTCAGGCGAAAGTGTCGGGTAGCCCTCTTGGTTAGACCCTCCAGGCCCGTCTCTTTCCTATTGAGAATGCACCACTAATTATAGCCCAGAGTGGCGATGCTGCAAGCCTCCAGGGTTTTACCACTGTCGCCGTGGCAGACGTGGCTCTTCAGAGTCAGTGCAGCAGCTACCATTATATGACTTCTATCTTTCCCCTCCGCAATTAACTCTGCCTTATCGTGACATCATATTTCTCTGCCCTTTGTGTGGAAATCAATGTTGAATGGAGAGACATGTGTCCGTATGAGTGCGCCGCTTTCATCTGTTGTGCAGCCACTTCGCCGTTTACTCAGCTTCGGTTTACCTGAACTGGTGCAAATGGGAAATGGCCCGACAAGTCTTCCAACCCACATAGGTCGTACACCCTCTAATACGACCCACAGGAGCGTTTCCTAATTAGCGCCTCTACCGGCGGCAGCAGATTCGCCTCTGTGCATTGTGGGTTTTTATCTACTTGCTGACGTCCTTTGTGCAAAGAAACCAACCACTAGTATGATAAACATATGAGGATATCTTTAGCATACTAGTGGTTGGTTTCTTTGGTTATATGTGCCGATGAAACGTGGTCTGGTGCAGAGTCAGGCGCTTCTTTTGGATTCCAGGAAGCCATTTGGGGTGCACGGGTTGCACAAACCGATGAATATTTCATCGGCAGTGTTTCTTTAGCTCGGAATTATTTGGCTTGTTTTTCCAACCACAAAGGAGCAGATGAGACACTCGGTGCCACCGGCCAAGCATGTTATATGCAAAGATAAGCGCTCAAGTATGGGAAAGGGTCTGGCAATCTTGACTAAATGCTCAATTTGCTGTTCCCATCTCGTGTTTCAAACAGGTCCAAATAAAGGGGAAGGATACAATTTTAATAAGAGTTGTGCAGGAAGTGAGCCACAGCAGTTGTTTGGTCTTAAACTGATGAGTGCATTAACATTTTTTTGCAACATCGGAGGCCTTGATATGGGCCTTGCCCCGGGGAAGAAGTCTGAGGGGCAGTTGAGGGGCAGTCCGAGCGGCTGGCTGTGCAGTATGGCTTGAATGGATTTGTTCAAGGCTTTTCATGCATTTCGCTCGGTCTGAGAAAAAGATCACTGGCTGTGAAAGAGTTGTTGAATCGAAAACCGATCCCAAGGTTACCGATTGCAGCTCAAGAGCGAAACAGGAGGGAAGGTCAGTCGTGGAAGAGAAACTACTGCGCCCCCCCCCCCCACACAGACACACACACACGGGGCTTCTGTCAACGTGTAGTTGAGCGTTAAGCTGATAACAAGGACGCCTGAATGGATGAACAGACTCGCTAGCGATTGGCTAACGGGGCGGACCCTTTAGTCGACTGGTTAACGTAGTCGCCCGTGGTGCGGGAGACTCGGGTTCGCGTCCCGGCTGCGGCGGTTCCCGGCTGCCCCCCCCCCCACCATTCACTACAGTATGGTAAAAATGTGTTGCTAGATTGCGGTGGTAAAGTTGGCGCAATGGTGCTCACCGCCGGGTCGTTTTGCCGCGGTTTAAGCCCCGAATAAGCCTGTGTGAGGCCCGACAAAAACACGTACCGCGTGTGGATGTCCGACAGCCTTCGTCACATAACAGCCTGCCAGCCTAAATCAGGTCTCTACACCAATCCCGTGCGTGCGTGCGTGCGTGCGTGCGCGAGCCGCGTATGCGGGGGGAGGGGTCTGATGGACAGCGCCGAGTCACGTGACACGAGTTAAAGCGGGAGGAGACGAGTAGAGGAGAAATGGCGGAACGTGCAGGGGGGGGGGGGGGGGGAACAACAACTCAATCTTTTGGATTTGTCCAGAAGAGAAGGAAGGGTAAGACTTGAGCCTCAGCAGTCACTTTTCTATAATGGTTGGAATTGCATGTTGATTTATGATATGAATCGGATTCGGCACCTACGATCATGATGAAGAGAATTGTAGTGTAATGATCACGGATGACTACACTAGCTAGCCCTTGGCTAACGGGCCAGACCCTTTAGCTGACTGGTTAGCGCAGTCGCCCATGGTGCGGGTAACCCAGGTTCGAGTCCCGGCTGCCCTCTGAATTCGCTATTGGAGGAGTCGTTTAGCTAGCGGGCCATACTCGTCTGAACCCACAGCATGCTCCAATACAAGTATACTAAGGTGCCAGGGTGCATAAAAAAGCATCAAAATAGAGCATCCACCCATTACCTGAACCGCTTATCCTGCTCTCAGGGTCGCTGGAGCCTATCCCAGCAGTCATTGTGCGGCAGGCGGGGAGACACCCTGGACAAGCCGCCACGCCACCACAACACCCACCCACACACCTAGGGACAATCTAGTATGGCCCATTCACCTGACCTACATGTGTTTAGACTGTGGGAGGAAACTGGAGGAAACCCACGCAGACACGGGGAGAACATGCAGACTCCACACAGAGGACGACGCGGGACGACACCCGAGGCTGGACTACCCCAGGGCTCGAACCCAGGGCCCGCCTATAGATTGTTTGCGTATGACGTCACGAACTACAGACGGAGGGCAGGAAGTGATTTTCTACACAGGAAGCACCATCACAAACTTTCGACACCCCTATGTTTGGCGTCATTAACTGAGAAACCACAAGGAGTTTTTACTGAGTACCAAAAGTTGTTGTTCATGAGGGGGGAAAGATGCAAGAAATTGACTGAAAACGCCAGAAAAAATGGCTCGCGAACCGTCGTCTGCGGTGGGGAGGGGCGGAGTCGGATAACGCGCGCGTGTGCAGTGACCACTTCCGTCAAAAAAATCCCTCTTCATAACATAAGATCATGTCCAACATGTCTTACTTCCTGTTTACGCCTTTCTCTCACAATATCGTCTGAACTAGCTCCATCTCGTCCATTCTGCTTTTCACTTCCTCCCTCCATCTGAATCTCGCGCGTCATCAGAATCACGTGACTGCAAACAAGCTATCGCGAGGCGACCGCGCTAACCACTGCGCTGCCTTGTTCGTCAAAACAATTCCGGGGGGACAATCCCCCCCCCCCGGTAGAGGCCAGTTCCCATCGATGCAGAGAAGGGAAATGGAGCAGAGAATGGTCAACTGAGCATGCGCGAAATGCCTCTACCATGCCTCCACGCGCCCCGCGTAGCATCCAGGCGCTAGGATTCTAGGAAGCCCCGCCCCTACTCTGCGTCTGATTAGCTAACTTTAACCCTAACCCCGCCCTAACCCTAACCTACCCAAACAACGGAGGCAACGAGTACTTGCGCATGCTCAGTTTACCGTTCTTTGCATCGATGGGAACTAGCCTCTACCAACCCCGGCCCCCCCTTAACCCCGCTACAGAAGTCCAGGCGAAGCCACGAATATCCTCAAATCCTGGAAACGCCCCTGGTTCTCAACCTTTTTGAGTCGCGACACCCCCCCCCCCGATAACACTGGGGCATTTAACTCACAACACCCCTGATACCAACACACTGATCACTCATAATCTGGTTGAGAGCGCTCAGGGATTATACTGTAACACAGTGTTTCTCAACCCAGTCCTCAAGGACCCCCTATCCTGCATATTTTCTTTGCAACCCTGAATAGGTACCTGTTTGTAGTTATTCAACCAATCAGCAATGAATTTTGTCAGACGTTGCACACCTTGCATAATTAAGTGCCGCGAGATGATTGGTCGAGTAAGTACAAGCAGGGCTACCTATGCAGGGTTACAATGAAAATCTGCAGGATAGGGGGTCCTTGAGGACTGGGTTGAGAAAGACTGCTGTAACACAACACACGAAAGCTATCAAACTCACACAGGAAGTCCAGCGCTTTTGCCCACAGACAGAACAACAACTAATTCAATTTTGGCTTTAATTAGCGTTTTCACATTTATTGAAATAATGGCCCCCTCATGTGCACACACACTTTGACTCTCACAAACACACTCAATAAAATCTATCGTAAGGGCAATTATATCACCGCTACAGGCGGTGTAATGTAAAAAAAAAAAACATCCCCCGTCTAAGATAAGTTAAATTATCTTATGACCCCAGGTTGAAAACCAATGAGTTAGAGCGTCAATAGAAAAGATGTAATAATTGGCCATGGAAATTGAGTTTCCATAGCCACAGCGTACACATTAGCATAATGCCCGTCGCATTTTCTTGTTGTCTTTGCACAGTGTGGAATTCAGCCGGCTTCAGCCCACGTTAAGTGACGGTGATAACTCCTGCAGTGTCTTGGAAAACTCCAATTCTCTCAAGTGGGAGTTAGCATGCTGTAGCCGTTATGCTAACTGCTGTCCCTAAGCACCCGTCAGAGGCACCCTTTTGGTGGGTTTTTTTTTTTTACTTTTCAATTAAAAAAACAACATAAATCCTTTAAATCCGCAGGACATTTGGATAAAAACAAGACTACAGACACACACACACACACACACACACACACACACACACACACACACACACACACACACACACACACACACACATACACACTCACCTGCAGTGCCTGTGCACGCCAGCCACAGTCTGGATGATGGAGCACTCGCCCTCGTTCAGACAGAAAGCCAGGTCCTTGTCTTCTACACATGGCTTGAAGACCTCTGAGCGTAGACCAGGAAGCGTGGGGGCAGCTGCTAGAGGAACGGGGAGAAAGAAGAAAGATATGATTACCTTTACATGGTATAGATGATGTCAAAAGTAACACCGAGTTGAGAAACGGGTTTCTTTGTATCAGCCTCGAACTTCCATCTAGAATTCAAGTCGTTTAACCCGGATGCGACTGAAGTCATTATTTCCATGCTTGAATGAAACTATGTCAGACACATAGACATGGCATCTATCGGATGGTTGGATCGGCTGGGAGAGCTCGGTCTGCTTCATGCGGTGGGCCCAGGGACCACGGCCCTGCCGGAGCTACGCATGAGGAGGAAGCACCGAGGGCGGTCTGACAGGACGCGGAAGCGGGGCAGGCTAAGCTAGCTGCTAGCCCATGCAGACCGGCAGTTCCGACAGTCATCATGGCGGGCGTTCCTTCTCCTGGACAGTGCAATTTTTTGAAGTGTTGTTAACCGTTTGTTTGTTTGTTTGTTTTTGAATGTTTTTGGTGGTGTAATTTTTTGGGGAAATTTGGGATGTGTGTTTTTTGTCTTTTGTGTCACACTGCTGTGGCTGGGGGAAATGGAATGTTGTTTATTTCGTGTACGCATGTACATGAAAATAAAATGACAATACATTGTTCCTGACACCTGATTAATTATTCCTGATAGTTTTTAATAACATATTAATACATAACAGTTGTTTTCTTCCTCGGCCGTACCCTTTACTGATATGACCCCTCAGACCAGAGTAAAGGACTTAACTGCAAAGTCAAAATGTTTCTTTTTTTTTTAGGTCTTCTTTATTATTTAGTCTTCTGATTGGGGTTAGGAAGCTGAAATTTTCAAGATCCCAGGTTACTTTATTTGTCCCGAGGGAAATCTGTCTCGGACATAAGGCTGCCACATAAAAATGCATACAATATAGTGCAGTGCAGAAATAAAGTCCATTCAAACACGTGCAGCGCTGCCCCTCATTTCACCCCCTCCCCATGGCCTGAGTTTAGGCGATTCACTGATAGAGGGATGAAAGAGTTTTTATACTGGTTCAGGTATCTCATCCTGTATTTAATTGGAACCCTGTAGCATCTACCTGATGGGAGCAGTTCATATCCTGAATACAGGATATGAGGGTAGGCCAGCAATAATTTTCCTAGCCTGTTAGCTATTGAAATGAAAGCCAAACGCCACTTTATCTGTCATTGTATTCTTACAACGAATTGTGTAATTACAATGAATGTGTTCTCTGCATTTAAGCCATCCTATTGTGTAGGAGCAGTGGGCAGCTGCAGCTCCCGGGGACCAACTCCAGTTCTTCTTCCCATTGCCTTGCTCAGGGGCACAGACAGGAGTATTAACCCTAACATGCATGTCTTTTTGATGGTGGGAGGAAACCGGAGCACCCGGAGAAAACCCCCACAGACACGGGGAGAACATGCAAACTCCACACAGAAAGGACCCGGGACAGCCTGAGGTTCGAACCCAGGACCCTCTTGCTATGAGGCAACAGTGCTAACCACTGGGCCACTGTGCCACCCAATAATTTTCCCTAATTATCCACTACTGTCTTCTCAAATAGCATTTTGAGGTAGGGATGCTCCCTAACCCCCATCAGTTTCCACTGCTGTGTGGACCAGTCTGTTTATTTGTGATTATAACTTAAATGATATGTTACCAAAACAAGCTGAAATTACATAATGTAATACACTATCACAGTATGATAACATACGAACATTACCACCTGTCCCCCCCCAAACACACTGAGTCTGTGCAAAAAGTAGAGCCTCTGTTGGATCCTGGTACATACAGAATTCAAATGAACATGCCAAGACAGACGACAGTCACTATGTACACCCAAGTATTTGTAAGAATCAATCCATCCATTATCCAAACAGCTTATCCTGCTCAGGATCGCGGGGATGCTGGAGCCTATCCCAGCAGCCACTGGGCGGCAGGCGGGGATATATCCTGGACAGGCCACCAGGCCGTCACAGGGCCGACACATTCACACCTAGGGACAATTTAGTACGGCCGATTCACCTGACCTACAAGTCTTTGGACTGCGGAAGAAAACCGGAATACCCAGAGGAAACACATGCAGACACAGAGAGACAATGCAAACTCCAAACAGAGGACAACTCCCAAGGTTGGACTAACCCGGGGCTTGAACCCAGGACCTTCTTCCTGTAAGGCGACCGTACTAACCACTGCGCCACCGTGCCGCCTTTGTAAGAGTGAACCTAGGTTATACAAGCGTTATGGATCAGTAGTGGAGAAGGATCCTCCAGGTGTCCTGGATCAAAAATCATCCCTTCTGTTTTATTAGTGTTTCCAATAAGATGATGGCTATCACACGAATGTACAAACTTTTCAACCTCTAAACCGAAGCCAGAAATGCCAGTGTCTGTATCCATAAGTCATAAGTGCTGGGATGACTACTGCAGCAAGCTAAAAGCAAGGCTTCACCCTGCAGCATGGCCTTGGTTGCGAGGTTCTGGTGATTCATTATGGGAATGTGCTGTGCGAACAAATTCAGCTAAAGGGATTGTTACTTTGACCTGACGCGATGGCGAACGTCTGTAAAGATGATGTTGGGAAAAGGGAAGGGTGATGGACTGTGACTGAGGCAGGCTCGGGAATCAGCAGGTAGCATGAATAACACAAGGCCGGCAGGAAGAACGCAGCGGCTGCTTTACTGTCAATTTATTTTCTGCTTTTGTAATGGTTACTTGGTGTTTCTTTCAGCCGATAATGATCTGAAACACCTGATGTACAGTCGTCTAATACTGTGATATTTTTGGTTTGTTTGTTTGCACCAATACAATGTTTGTACTGGCGCATATCAGCGGCTGTCTCCCTTTGCTGCAACCACACACACACAGTATACAAACACAAACGAGACACAGAGGTTAGGAGAGGAGGTAATATTGATGATAATACTGCACAGAGGGGAGAGAGAGAAGAGAGAGAGAGAGAGAGAGAGAGAGAGAGAGAGAGAGAGAGAGAGAGAGAGAGAGAGAGAGAGAGAGAGAGAGAGTGAGCCAGTGATGGAGAGAGATGTGGATGTAGCTTTAATTCTGTTGCCCCAGTCTGCCCCTTAATTGCTCTCCCATCAGGAGCATGGCTGCCATGTGCTAGCACTGCAATGCAGGTACTCCACCTCAAGAAATTAATGTGAGGCATGTAGCCTCTCCTTAACTAAACTTCATGCACTACCATTTGCAAATGTGTACTGATAACTGCAGAGACTCAAGCATATTCACTAAGGCATGTCCGCAGTTGGGCACATGAACGTACTGCTCACACACACACACACAAATGCAAACATAAGCGTAAGGAGCTCCAATACACAACCTCATGATGCAATGCAAACTGAATTGCCTGGTATAATGCTCCATACCTTGTCAATACAATTGGATTTTACCTCCGAGTCTGCTTCTATGCATTCGTGTCATGCGCATACATACACAGCTACACACCATGTGCTCATCACTTCGTGACTATCCCCATCCTCACTTTGCTGCAACAAGTCGTGGCTGTGATAGCCATGATGTCAGGAAGAGGATTTGTGTTCTTCTGGACCAGCGCTTCCACCAGTCAGTGGCCATTGTGAACCATGGGTGTTGGTGACCAGATGATGAATAACCGTGTAATCATTCTGCTTTAACCTGGTGTCCAGTTCAATACGTGCTTTGTTTATGGACCATCAATCAATACATCTGGGCTTCATGAAGTGAGATCACTGAGACGATGGTGGTCAGGTGGCTCGGTACTAAGGTTCTGGTGTCCCCGTCATGCTAGCAGCTCAATGCTAATGTTCATGGCTGAAGCCCCGGCATTGCCTCTGGCTCAGCGGGCTGTTGCAGGGGGCCTTTAAGTAATTCAACGAGACATTTTAAATATAACAATGAGCGATCAGTGGAAACGCAAACGACATAGCTGATGCACGCGTGGCTAACCATTACCCTGTTTCACCAAACCCTTGGAAAACACCGTCTTAGGACATGTATAAACCTGAGATGAAACGTCATCTCTCTCATCTCAAAGGGTTAAATGGCACTGGAAGAACCTAGGGGGGTCATTTTGACGGTTTTGGATTTTCAGAGCTTAATAACTTTGTGAAAAAGGAAGACACAGACCTGCCGCTCCCCGAATGCTCCTAAAATGGCATATTTTTGCATGAAAGTGAATTTTAGATCAATTGCAAAAAAAAAAAAATAGTTGTAAGATCTATAATAAATCGACCATGAGCGGTCAAAATGGCCGTCTCGTCATTTGCGCGTCATCGTGTGCGTCATGTCAGTATTTATGACGCGTGTTGGGGGCGTCATTTCCTTCGTGAAGTTCGTTGCTCCGTCCTAGAAACCCACTAGCGCCCTCCAGTGGAGAGAAATAGTCTACACTTGATGTGTGATTATGTCCAACATGTCTGGTTACAGACGCACCATGACTACCACCGAGGCGCTGCAGGATTTACAGGCGTTGGACAGCGGCCATTTTGAATTGTTTGAAACATAGTATTAGACAATGTTAGAAAATGTTAATTTTGGTGTCAGTTAGTTTCATAACAGACATACTAACATATGCAATGCATTAATATCTCAACTGGGTATTTATCTTGACAGAATATAGAGTTTAACAACTGGCCGTCATTTTGACCGCTCAAGGTCGTTTTAGGTAAGAGTGAAATCCCACTCGTCCTATTAAAGAAAACGAAAAGGAGAACAACCTCAAGACTGTGTCAGGTGCGTGTTTTCTCGTTCTTCTTTCTCTTGTTAAAACTTCCTGCTGAGCCAATGGATCAGTATTTATTTATTGACCGCTCGCGTCTACATATGAAATCAAGCCTGCAAACGGGAGCCTCTTACTGTCTGCAGACTTTCCAAGCCAAACTGCATGTTGTGTTGTGAATCCCACAAAATCCCAACGTGTCATGTTCAAAAAGGTTATGCACTCCAAAGACGTGCATTCAAGAACAGAAAATAAAACACAATGGTCCTTCTGTGATATACTATACGTCCCTGACAGCAATTACCACCATGCTTCAAACCTCTCTCAGCTCCTCTTCAGACAGCCGTATTGACCGACCAACATCTGAAAACTAAGGCCAAGAACGAAGAGAAGCAACACTGTGGGAGATCAGAGCAGTTAAGGCTCACACGCTGAGCTTTTGTAGGCACAGATGCAACGGATTTTTTACTCGCCATTGATATGTTTACAGGAGTGGAGCACAGGGCACGTGGACACCAGCGTGATTTCGGTCCACCTGCACCAATGTTCCTACCTGTACGTTTCTGAAACGTGAAGCACTGAATGATAACTCACAAAGACAAACTGGTCCCTCCTGGTTGCTCCATTTGCATGTGATCAATTGCACAATCGATTCTGTTGATTTGCCCAACATGTCGGATCAGTCGAGACCTCCCACGCGGTCTCGAGCTGCTCCTCTGGCTACTGACAAAGACAGGCAGCTGGCAAAACATGCACTGCTAAATCAAGCTCTCCCTTATGATGCCATCAGGCACTGGGGCCTCGAACTGCAAGTCACATTACATTACAATAAAGTTAAAGAATGATAAAGACATAAAAACCACTAAAGGTACTGTTTTCTCCTTGTGCAAATAAGGCTAAGAAACAAAAAGGGGCTACTTTAAACCATAAGCATGGCTAGCATCAGCTGGTTTTGTGACTTTTAAACTAGAACGACCGGGATTCCACGACCATGGGCCGTCAAAATGACAGCCGGTTTTTAAACTCTATATTCTGTCAGGATAAATAGCCAACTGAGATATTAATGCATTGCACATATGGTATTATGTCTTGTTAAGAAACGACTGAGATCAAAATGAAGATTTTAACAACTTTGATACTATTTTTCAAATAATTTGAAATGGCCGCTGTCCAACGCCTGTAACCAGACATGTTGGACATCATCACGAATCAAGTGTAGACTGTTTGTCTGATCTGGAGGACCCTAGAGTGTTTCTAGGACGGAGCAACGCACTTCACGAAGGAAATGACGCCACCAACACACGTCATAAATACTGACATGACGCACACGATGACGCACAAATCACGAGCCGTCTTTTTGACCGCTCATGGTCGTTTTATCATAACTTTTTGTTTGTTTTTGCAATTGATCTAAAACTCATTTTAATGCAAATATATGCAGTTTTAGGAGCATTCGGGGAGCAGCAGGTCTGTATCTTTTCTCCCCCCCCCCACAAAGTTATTAAGCTCTGAAAATCCCAAAACCTTCAAAGTGACCGCCTCGGTCGTTCTGAGAGAGCAAGTTCAAGTTCTCATTGTGTGTAACTTCCGGATATGAACTGTTTTCGGGCATCAATCAGATTCCTGCACACAAACACGTCACTGACCACATTAGGGTTGAGAAACTGACCACCATGTTGAACGTTCACTCTGTACTTCAACACTGTCTACTGGGACGCATTCAAAACCCATGATACAGCTCTACTTCTGAGAATGTCAGCACAGTTACGTGTTTATTTCTTAGATGTCATCCATATGTTGACTCATATGTTCGGAACAGGCGACAAGCTAAAGTTTTACTACTAACTAGAAGTTTGGATTCCGTAAGCAAAACATACACCGATCAGCCAAAACATTAAGACCACTGACAGGGACATCTGGGTAGCATAGTGGTCTATTCCATTGCCTACCAATGAGGGGATCACCGGTTCGAATCCCTGTGTTACCTCCGGCTTGGTCGGGCGTCCCTACTGACACAGTTGGACGTGTTTGCCGGTGGGAAGCCGGATGTGGGTATGTGTCCTGGTCGCTGCACTAGCGCCTCCTCTGGTCGGTTGGGGCGCCTGTTTAGGGGGAGAGGGGGGGGATAGCGTGATCCCCTCCACACACCACGTCCCCCTGGTGAAACTCCTCACTGTCAGGTGAAAAGAAGTGGCTGGCGACTCCACATGTATTGAAGGAGGCACGTGGATACAATTGGGTTGAAAAAATGAAAAACCACTGACAGGTAAGTGAATAATATTGATCATCTCGTTACAATGGCACCTGTCACGGGTTGGGATATACGAGGAATCAAGTGAACAGTCAGTTCTTGAAGTTGATGTGTTGGAAGCAGGACAATCTGTCTGAGAAAGTCTGAGCGACTTTGACAAGGGCCACGTTGCGATGGCTAGGTGACTGGGTCAGAGCATCGCCAACACGACAGGTCTTGTGGCGTGTTCCTGGTTTGCAGTGGTCAGTACCTACCAAATATGGTCCAAGGAAGTACAACCAGTGAACCGGCGACAGGGTCATGGGCGCCCAAGGCTCACTGATGCACATGGGGAGAGAAGAATAGCCCGTCTGGTCTGATCCCACAGAAGAGCTACTGTAGCTCAAATTGCTGAAAAAGTTCATGCTGGCTATGATAGACAGGTGTGAGAACACACAGTGCATCACAGCTGGCTGTGTATGGGGATGTGTAGCTGCAGACTGGTCATGCCCATGATGACCCCTGTCCACCACCAAAAGCACCAACAATGGACATGTGAGCATCAGAACTGGACCCTGGGGCAATAGAAGAAGGTGGCCTGGTCTGACGAATCAAGTTTTCTATTACATCATGTGGACAGCCGGGTGTGTGAGTGTAAGAGATGGCACCAGGAGGCACTGTGGGAAGAATGCAAGCCGGTGGAGGCAGTGTGATGCTCTGGGCAATGTTCTGCTGGGAAACCTTGGGTCCTGGCATTCATGTGCATGTTAGTTTGACACGTCCCACCTACCTAAACACTGTTGTAGACCAAGTACACCCCTTCATGACAACAGTATTCCCTGAAGCCAGTGGCCTCTTTCAGCAGGATAATGCTCCCTGCCATGCTGCAAAAATTGTCGGGGGATAGTTTGAGGAACATGACAAAGAGTTCAAGGTGTTGCCTTGGCCTCCCAAATTCTCCTGATCTCAATCTGATGAAACATCTGTGGGATGTGCTGGAAAAACAAGTCCGATCCATGGAGGCCCCATCTCACAGCTTATAGGACTTAAAGGATCTGCTGCTAACGTCTTGGTGCCCAATGCCAGAGAACATCTTCAGAGGTCTTGTGGAGTCCATGTCTCGACGGGTCAGAGCTGTTTTGGTGGCACGAGGGTGATCTACACAATATTAGGCAGGTGGTTTTAATGTTTTGGCTGATCAGTGTATTTTAGACAGCACAGTTAGCATTTCCCCCCTGTGGGACATATTAAGATATATCTGACTGTGATGCGAGCTTCCGGTTATTGTAAAGTAGATCCATCATGATTTTTGAAGGCTTTAACAATTTCCTCATTGGGCCAATGGGGCAAGTCCAATGGGGAGCACTCAGTCCAATGGGGAGTGGCATGTTTCTCAATTCTGAAATTTTCACTCAAACGTTGGTCTACTGATCTAAATGACACCCTGCAACATTTCAAAAATGAAGTCTGGGTTCAAAAAATATGAAACTATCTGCGAATATACAAAAGCATGCACAATATTTCCAATTTGGTTTCATATATCCTTCGTGGAAACCAAAAATGGTTGTGTCCTCCTGTAATTCTATGGGGAGAAAAAAGACATTGCAAGGTTGGTAAATAAACAAGTTATACTGATTATCTATATACAAATCTGCAAAAACCCCTCCCTGTTACATGAAAAGGATTACCTCCACCTTAGTACAGCCTCGTGGTTCACATCAAGGAACACACCCCCTCACATTTGGCTTTCAGCAGTACAATCTACCAATTTTCTAAGGCTTTCCACCTTTATGAAAGGAAATAAATGTTCACATGTGTGCGTCAGAGTGAGCTCAATCCGCTTGTATATTAATGAACACCTTTCAGGCAGCCTGCTGGCGATATAGCGTTCTCTACTCTCGCTGTTTCCCTTGCAGACAGGGCAGCTTGTCATTAATCCATTCAGCGGAACGTACTGTATGTTTGAGCAGAATTGTGATTTTCAAAGATAATCTGCTGTTGCTCGTTTGTGATATCCAGCATTTTACAATCTTTGAATAGGTGATAATTTTATCACATATCAAAACATTATCCACCCCCCCCCCCTTTTTCTGCCCAATTGAATCCGGCGAAGACTGTCTTCCACCAAAAAAACCCAACAAAAAAACTAACGAACAAAACAGGTAGTTCGTACAAGCAGCTTATTACTACCCAGTCGCACGGATTTTCGTTAGTCTATCAGATCGTGGTACCCATCACGATTATGATTTACGTGATGTGGTCACGACTCGCTGACTAAATTAGGGTTAGGGTTAGGGTTCTATCAGATCGCGACCACATCAGGTAAATCAGATCATAATCGTGATGGTATCACGATCTGATAGATTAAAGTCCGTGCGACTGGGTTGCTTATTACCACCTATCGAGCTCCGGACGTGACGGGACGAGTTTTGTTTACGCGGCCATTTTGGCAGGAAGTCAAGCGTGTGCGCTGAGCAGAAATGAATGGCGCCGGCGGCCATTTCAAGCCGTCAGAGTTCACGGCGCATTGTAATTCCGAAGACATTGAACGATATATTGCGAAGTTGACAGATTAAACATCATAATGCGTTCCAGATCCGCAGTACCCAGACGTCTACAATCACCTGATCAACGTTCCCTCGCCCTGCTCTGGGGAGTCTCTGAAAGCCTACAAAAGCCTGGAGGAGGGGTACACATGGACGAAATCTGGATTCGTGACAAATATTCACCTTTGGAGTCTACCGACTAAAAGTGGCTTTCTCATCACTGGAAGGGTGAGTGCCCCTTCATGTGAGTTAAAGCTAGTGTAGCCGGTTATTTTGTTGCCCGGTGCGGGATTCGATACGGGTGTACTGCACCACAAGGCGACATCACTAACCGCTCGGCTAAAGGGTCACACCCGTTAGCTAGGGGCTAACGTGTCTTATTAGTAGTTTACAGTCGTCACCCTCCCCGGAAGCGCGCCCTCGCGCTTTGTTCTTTCCGCGCTCCGGAGAGACTTCTGAGGATCTGCACACTTCCGGATCCCACCGCTGCCACCAATGTAACCGGTTATTTTCTTGCCCGGTGCGGGATTCGATACGGGCTGTATTGCACCACAAGGCGACATCACTAACCACTCGGCTAAAGGGTCAGACCCATTACCTAGGGGCTAACGGGTGTTATTAGTAGTTTACACTACCTTTATGATAAATCTTAAAGATAAACAGCAGTCACTGTAAGACGCCTTGTTCAGCAAAGCGTTTTAAATGGAGGGGACGGAGTCGGGGGACAGAGGGTTATCACTCTTTCCCCCTGAAACACAAGTAAATAGAAAACGTCCAGTCATGCAAAATCCACGCCATAATGCATAGGTCGAACTTAGTCTAATAAAATAAGGCAGAAACCGTAATAAAAGCCTGTTAAATAAATGTTATATTAACGTTAGGACGTGTTGTATTCTGCACCTGATATGAAGGGGTCACTAAACAAGCGGGAGCCGTTGCTTGTGGGCTCCCGTCGCTCAGTTTTCTTCTGTTCGCATCTAGCAGGTTTTATAAGCAGTAATCCATTTATGTCGTCTTCAGGAATCCGATTAAATGCTCTCCCTTTTACTTGCCCGCGACTGTCCAGGCATCCCGGTGCACAACAGCTATCCACCATATTCACTGTATATAAATACAGCAGGCGAAGAGACTTGCTGCTAGCTGGCAGTCATTTGCCAAGCAATAGGCCCACTTTCCTGCCAAAATGGCGGTGTTTTGATTTCGACTATTGCGTGACGTCAACTACCGGAGCTCTATAGTTACATTTTAAAGTTAAGCGACCGCTAGCGGTCGTGCTGTCAATAGCAATCTTAGTTACTATACTAGACGGCGAAACGAACAAAAAAACAAACAAAAACGCACTGACTACATATTCTATTGTTTTCACATTGTTTTTATCACTATTAACTTTATTAGCCTGTCTATGAGGCGTTGCAAAAAGGATGTCAAGAAGTACATAAAAACCCACAATGCACAGAGGCGAAAAGTATATGTGGCGTATCTCCTGCCGCCGGTAGGGGCGCTAATTTAGGAAACGCTCCTGTGGGTCGTAGGGTGTACGATCTGTGTGGTCGTATGGGTTGGAGGACTTGTAGCGATACATGTCGAGTCACCAGCCTCTTCTTTTCACCTGACGGTGAGGAGTTTCACCAGGGGGATGCAGCGCGTGGGAGGACCACACTATCCCCCCCGCGACCAGGACACATTTCCCACATCCGGCTTCCCATCCGCAGACACGGCCAATTGTGTCTATAGGGACGCCCGACCAAGCCCGAGGTAACACGGGGATTCGAACCGGCGATCCCTGTGTTGGTAGGCAACGGAGTACACCGCTACGCCACCCGGACGTCACATTTCAAAACATTCTAAAGAGCGTAGAGACGTAGTAATTTTTTTCCTTCCTAAATTGCACTTCCAGATGAAACCTAAAAAAAAGGGAGCCAAATACTGTACCACATTATTCTTTGCTTTTACGACTCAAGATACTGTTTTACAAATGCGTTTTCATCCGGCTTGTGTCATCACTGTCACGGGATGAGTAATCACAACAAAATTATTAGTTGCCTGTAAGTTAATTCACACTTTTTAATGACCTCGTGGTGTAAAGCCTCTAGCCAGATGATGAAACTCGGGCTCAGACTGTTAGGTAATTGCAGAAACCATGTTGGAGAAGACACTAATAAATGACAGCAGCAGTGGTGCATGATTCATCCCAGCCTCTTTGAAATAACACACTCTCTCTCTCTCTCTCTCTCTCTCTCTCTCTCTCTCTCTCTCTCTCTCTCTCTCTCTCTCTCTCTCTCTCTCTCTCTCTCTCTCTCTCTCTCTCTCTCTCTCTCCCCTCTCTGTCGTTCAAAAGCCATCCACACTGCTAATTCCTTTTATTACTTTCAAGGAATCTTCTGGTTGGGGGATCACAGATTCCTGCCATTACTTGAGAGATCAGAGCTGCAGGAAGAGAGCAGTTCCGAGGCTGGAGCTACAGCGGGTTCCATAAATGACTATTAAATAACCTCTTATCAGTATTTTCACAAGACAAAAGGAGACGCTTGAGATCAAATAAAGACTGGCGTTGTATTAATGTTTATTTTGCTTTAACAACTCCATGTTATGAAAACGTTTATAATAACTCCATGACTTTAGCAGATTTCCATATGATTGATTTTTTTTACAATAATAAATAACAAATTAATAACTTGTACTACTACTACTACTACTAATAACAACAACAACAACAACAACAACAACAGCAACAACAACAATAGCAATAATACTGCTATTACCACTACTACTACTAACAATAATAATAATAATTAAACTGAATACCTGCAAAGACACAACAAGGCCGCCACATACCTGCACTGGAACATCTGCAAAGAATTCAACATCAACACAAACGACACATGGTACGAGCACGAGCCCCAAACAGCAACAGAACAAGACCACATCACAATCTTATGGGACATGCCAGTACAGACAGATCGTGGGATGAAGGCCAATAGACCAGACATCATCATCAAGAACAAAGAAAGAAAAAAAGCTGCCTCCTCATCGACATGTCCATCCTGACTGAAACGAAGACCTCAGTAAAAGTAACTGAAAAACTGTCCAAATATAACCTTGAAATCCAGACTGAACGAATGTGGTGAATGAAAACCACAACAATACCAGTAGTGATAGGAGCCCTGGGACATACAAAAACCACAACAGTACCAGTAGTGATAGGAGTCCTGGGACTTGTAAAAACCACAACAATACCAGTAGTGATAGGAGCCCTGGGACTTGTAAAAACCACAATACCAGTAGTGATAGGAGCCCAGGGACTTGTAAAAACCACAACAATACCAGTAGTGATAGGAGCCCTGGGACTTGTAAAAACCACAATACCAGTAGTGATAGGAGCCCTGGGACTTGTAAAAACCACAACAATACCAGTAGTGATAGGAGCCCTGGGACTTGTAAAAACCACAACAATACCAGTAGTGATAGGAGTCCTGGGACTTGTAAAAACCACAACAGTACCAGTAGTGATAGGAGCCCTGGGACGTGTAAAAACCACAACAATACCAGTAGTGATAGGAGTCCTGGGACTTGTAAAAACCACAACAATACTAGTAGTGATAGGAGCCCTGGGACTTGTAAAAACCACAATACCAGTAGTGATAGGAGCCCTGGGACTTATAAAAACCACAACAATACCAGTAGTGATAGGAGTCCTGGGACGTGTAAAAACCACAACAGTACTAGTAGTGATAGGATTCGAATTCGGGGGTCAGCTGGGAATCCGCCGCAGCCGAGACGCGAACCCCGGGTCGCCAGTCAATCGAAGGATCCGACCCGTTAGCCAAGGGCTAGTGAGTCTAGTCATCCGTGATCGTCACACTACCCCCCCCCCCTTCGGGAAGTGTGTCCCGCGCTTCAGCAGATCAGCTCCTTCACGCCTCTGGGCGCACGCGCTTCCGATGACACCATCCCACTTCCGCCACCGATACATTGTCAGAACACTACGTTGTCCAGGGCGTCTCCCCGCTTGTCGCCCAATGACTGCTGGGATAGGCTCCAGCATATCCGCGACCCGACTTCGGATGAGCGACTTGGATAATGGATGGATGGATGAATGATTGTTTTAAACTAAAAATGAGGCTTAGGGTATTCAGATAAAAAAATCTAGTGGTATTCAGGGGGTTGCGATTCATAGGGCCCAGTTAACAATAAAGGTACTCCTTGTTATATCTAGAACTGTGTCGTACTACAACACAGTAAAATCCCGAGTGTTACTTTAACTTCCTGGGTGTTAATTTTACTCCGAGAGTGTACAAATGGATCCTTTTGGGTCCATTTGTACACTCTCAGAGTGAAATTAACACTCAGGTTTTTACCGTGAAGATATACCCTCTGGCCCTAGCCCCATCATCTTATTTTCTCTGGTATACAAAATAATTTAAAAAAAGAATCTCATTTGATTGTAACAAAGGCTTCATAGTGCACAAATTCGTTTACATCCAGTAATGTTGCACAGAAGGTGTGCCACAAGGTCAGAGCTGATGGTGCACGGTGCTGCAGAATGGCTTTTGATAAATGTGTCTAAGCCATGTTCGTGATTGTCATCTAAGCATTCTCATTGCACAGTTCAAATTGCTCTATGGAGTTGCAGTAAATGCATCACTAATTAGTAAGTTTAATAGCCATTCAACAATCAGAAAGCATTTATCCGTTAATTTTATGATATTCTACTGGTTTTCAATTCACCTTGAATTCTGAATACTTGAGTTGATTTTTTTTTCTCTGCTGTCATTAAGATTTTACTGTGTTGTTAATGTTTACTCTGCTATGTGATATTAACTGATGAGAGAGGATATAATTTTAAAGTCCTAGCTCAACCAACAGGTACTGCCTTAGGCAGTGTTGCCTTGGCTTAATCAGGCATTGCAAGAGTTGTTTCCAGTTCTTTTTGCTGCTTATTAAATGCACCACCTTTATATGCACTCTACAAACCATGTCAAATTATATATATATATGAGTACAGTCATATCGGCGTGGATGTCGTCCGGGTCAACAAGCTCCGTGTCAGGTCTTGGGGAATGTGAGGGCAATTCATATATGACATTTGCTTACCTCTAATGTTTGATCATGTGTCAGCTATACAGTGTTCACATTGCTTGGATGGATGCTTGGGTCTCATGTGTAGCAGGTCAAAGGTGGGGCTATAAAGTGCCTTCTCCATGTGAACTAATGAAGGTCCATTGTTAACTGTTAGCTGATAGCAGAGGAATGCGTGGGAAACACACAAACTCACAGTGTAACAAGGTCTGAAGGAACGGTCCAGGAGAATTACGACAGAAGATGGGGCCGAGGGGGAGACCTGGCCTATGAACTCTTTGGGCAAGTTCTGTTATCCAATAGGATGACAGTCCAGCAATGAAGATGAGCAACATCTTCCAACCAGGGTTAGGGAGAAACTCTGGGTACGCACCATTGTGATCGTGACAATAAGCTCGGCTCAGCAGTTTGTGCAGCAAAGTATAAAGGGAGTGGGCTCTGAGATCAGGACACACTCATACGTATCAAGGCTTAGTGCACCTGTTCATGAACATATTAAAGTATGACAATGCTGTAAGATATTTTTGTCTTACTCATTTAATGTCAGAGTGGAATTAAATAATTGCCACGACAGGGAACCAGGGCAAACTGATGAGAAATGGGCTACTGGAACAACAAATGCATGGACAAGGGCCAAGAACCTGGAACTGATGGAATGCTATCTCAATAGCGACCCCAGACAAGGGGCTATATGAAGGGCATGTGGGTACTGTGGACCAGTAGGGGACCTACTTCCACACTGAATCAGAAGCAGCTAGTGGCTCAATGCTCGAACATCAATAGAATGAAGCTACTGTCACAACTTGAGATGGAGAGGCTCCAACAGGATTGACCTTACAATTCAGCACCCTGAATGGCAACCCAGTATCAGGAGCTACGTGAGGACAGACTCCAGCCACCTGAAACAATCCTACCAGCCATGCCAACTGAAGCTACTGGGGTGCAAATGAGAATCATTCCACAACTCAGTGACAAAGTGCCATCACAAAGCTTGCTTGCAGATGTGAACACAACCTTGTGGAATATATTGACTGCCAGCATAACAGAGACCAACGAGCTTGTGTATGCCACTGCAACCGTAATCCTGGAGATGCTTGGGTGCAGGGTTAAGATTGAGAGTGTGGAGGAAGAAGAAGTAGAGGTGTGATTGAAGATCAAGCCCCTCCATGGGATGTACGATTGATAGATAAGAGGACGTAGCTTTGCCGATAATCCCTACCAGTGGCAAGAAAAGGCTGGACTGAAGGGCAGCACAGTGGCTCTGATCATAGCAGCATAAGAAGAGACACTCAGGACCAGATTGGTTGAGGCAGGGGTCTACCACACCAGTATACCACAGGCTGTGTTCTCCAAACTGGGAGAGCGGCTCCAGCAGATTCCAGGAACAACATCTGAGGTCACTGTCCAGAAGAGTTTGAGTCAAGTCAACTCAATTTTATTTGTATAGCCCAATATCACAAATTACAAATTTGCCTCAGTGGGCTTAACAGCAACCCAACATCCTGTCCTTAGACCCTCTCATCGGATAAGGAACAACTCCCTAAAAAAAAAAATTAACGGAGAAAAAAAAAACAAAAAACAGGAAGAAACCTCAGGGAGAGCAACAGAGGAGGATCTCTCTCCCAAGACGGACAACACACAATGGATGTTGTGTTTACACAATTTACACAATACAGCATTGAAAGAGGATAAACACAATTATAATGGACTTATAAAATGTACGAAGAATAGGATGCGCAGGATGCCAAGCAGTGTCCAGATGCCACCGGAACAGCCCAGGACCCAAGCCACGTGACCAGCATCACCATGTAAGAGTTTAGTCCTAGGAACAGCTAAGATGCTGTGCAGAGCCCTCGAACTCCCATGTCTCTGGTGGAGAGAGCTTGAGGAAGGAGCATACTACTCGAGAAAGGGTGAGAGGGAGAATTATATATACTTTATATATAAAATCCAGTGATTCAAATACATGAGACAGTACAAGCCTGTTTCCTGCCATAAGCAATCATCAGCTGTCAATCAATGTCGTCCACACGACGACACCAAAAACACCACAGTCAAGGCCTTGCGAGCCCTCAGTGTTATCGGAACTGCCGCTCAGCACGGGCTAGCAGTTAGCTTAGCCTGCCCCGCTTCCGCGTCCTGTCAGACCGCCCTCGGTCTTCCCTCCCGGGACGCAGCCCCAGGCAGGGACGTGGTCCCTGGGCCCACAAGACGCAGCAGACCAGGCTCCCCCAGCCAACAGACGAAGACAAAACTTCAACGCAGACGTGGGCAAAGACGCTGCATGGGCGGCACTGGGTGAGGCCGCCGCAAGCGCGAATTCTCGCCGCCATCTTCCCGAACCGGAAGCGGTGGGAAATTGCAAAGACATGAATGCACACACACACACGCACGCACACGTGTTTCACACACACACATCAAATATCTACAAGCGCAACGTGTAGACAAATATACGTAAAGTTGAAAAAAAACATTGAACAAATGTAGCATTTTCCTTCAACGGCTACCTTATAATGTGCTCATTAGTGTTCTTGTGCTGAGGCGCGTCCCCCCGGGGGAGGGTGGGGTGGGGTGGGGGGGGAGAGAGAGCACAACTGTGTTTACTGCAGCAAACATCAAAGTAGGCCTCGCTACATAAAGGGGAGGGGAGGGGAGGGGAGGGGAGGGGGGGTCCTCAGAGAGGGCGCTGATTGCTCACCCGTCATAATAAATAATTTTCCCCCAGGTCTTTGACAGTGCAATGCAAATGATTAATAACAACAGGGGAGGCGGGGGGGGGCGTGTTGGTGATACAGGCTGTGATGCGGTAATGGTCAATAACTGTTTTGATATTAATTAATCCAGCTGACGTTCCTGCAGATCTGGAGCACGTCGGATGAGTCAAGGTGAAAGTGTCAATTGGATTCGTACCGTTGGTCCTCTGATAATCCCCCCAGTTGACTTTCAGCAGGGGCGGTTCTAGTTTTAGTAGGCCTCGGCTGTTTAGTTTTGGGCTATGGGGGAAGAGATGTTTACGCAAGCAAATATCGACCGGACCATCCAAGAAGACAGGAATAATACATGAGTTCTCCTTGTCGGTAGTATTCCCCGTCATACCACGGGCCTTCAGGAACGGCACATGTAGCTTTTAAGCATTAAAGTGGGATCCGGCATGATTTCATCAGCCCCGGCTCTACAAACGTGTCAAGAGAGGCCAAATACAGTCTGTTGAATAATACAGTTTAATTCCCAGACCATACAGCAAAAGGTGGTCACGGCGTCCGTCCACCCATCCATTAGCCGAACCGTGTATCCTGCGCTCAGGGTCACGGGGAATGCTGGGGCCTATCCCAACAGTCATTGGGCGGCAGGTGGGGAGACACCCTGGACAGACCACCACACACACACACATTCACATCAAGGGACGGTTTAGCATGGCCGAGTCACCTGACCTACAGGTCTTTGGGCTCCGGGAGGAAACCGGAGCCCCCGGAGGAAACCCACGCAGACACGGGGAGAACATGCTAACTCCACACAGAGGATGACCCCCAAGGCTGGACTACCCCGGGGCTTGAACCCAGCGCTTTCTTGCTGTGACAGACCTTCTTCTGGGCAGGGACCTCAGATGTTGTTCCTGGTTCCAGGAACAACATCTGAGGTCCCTGCCCAGAAGAGTGCACTTCCAGGAACGGCTAAGGTACTGCGCAGGACCCTCAAACTCCCAGGCCTCTGGCAGAGGACCCGAGTTTGAGAGGGAAATTATAGATATATCCATCCATTATCCAAACCGCTTATCGTGCTTTGAGGGTCACGGCGATGCTGCAGCCTATCCCAGCAGTCATTGGGCGGTGTGAGTACACACGAGTGCATATGCATAAGACAGCATACACGGCATACAACTGATCAAACTTCAGCAAGTTAAGGTTCATATTGGCTGCCCATATGCTGTGACCACCTTATGGTGTATGGTACATATATATATATAAATATATATATATATATCATCTCATCTTCAGCCGCTTTTCCGGGGTCGTGTCGCGGTGGCAGCAAGCTAAGTAGGGCACTCCAGATGTCCCTCTCCCCAGCAACGCCCTCCAGCTCCTCCTGGGGGATCCAGCTCCTCCTGGGAGATATATATATATATATATATATATATATATATATATATATATATATATATATATATATATATGTGTGTGTGTGTGTGTGTGTGTGTGTGTGTGTGTGTGTGTGTGTGTGTGTGCATGATCATGAAGATGACATACCTTGGGAGACCTTCTGTCCCCGGCTGTGTCATAGACAAGACAAATGGTTTTTGACCTGTGGGACAGCTGCTTAAAGATGTGTGTGTCTCTGTAAGCAGGTTGAAAGAGCACACACAGCCTCCCAGCCTTGGTCACCATGACAACCCAGTGATGGATGCTGGCTCCTCCATCTGTCACGTGCATTTTACCTGTCCTATAGCCTGTCCTTCACTCTGAGCTCTCCTGTGGTGGCTTTAAGGCTTCAACATACCACAGATATACCACACACACACACACACACACACACACATATATGTATATATATATACAGTTTCAACGAGATGAGCTCCATCCAAATGGCCGACAGCCCAGTCAGTGAATACTCCTTCTCAGCATCCAACCTTAACCCGATGTAGATGATAGGCACCGGTATACTCTACAGAGGGGGAAAAAGACCTTAAATACGTTTTGGGTTTTTTTCCGTTTCTTTTTTTTTATCCCACTACAAAGTCCAGTACACCACAGAAGCAAGTTGCAAGGCACATTCTGTTCACTGGCCAGGGAGATCAGAAGCCGCACTGCAAAGCTGAGAAACAGGTTTTCAGCTAACGACCCCGTGTCAGGCTGGAGGGGCCTGCAATACATCACAAACTGTATGTCTGTGAACGTTCTCATTCATCCAGGTCATGGTTCTCCGAAGGAGTTGAATCAAGTGCAACTGGACTTGGTATATATCCGTGAAGACGTTTCGCCTCTCATCCAAGAGGCTTCCTCAGTTCGTGCCTTTCTGACTAGACCAAGCTAGGTGGTCTAGTCTAGACCAAGCTAGTCTAGACCTAGCTTGGTCTCATCCAAGAGGCTTCCTCAGTTCGTGCCTTTCTGACTAGACCAAGCTAGTCTGACTGGCTGGTGATGAGACTCAGACCAGCCAGCCAGACTAGCTTGGTCTAGTCAGCAAGGCACAAACTGAGGAAGCCTCTTGGATGAGAGGCGAAACGTCTCCACGGATATATACCAAGTCCTGTTGCACTTGATTCAACTCCTTTGGATGGTCACAAACTGTAGAAGACCATCGAAGAAGGTTGAATCAGTTCATGTGGACGCAACGTTTATTGTGAGAAACGTTTCATCATCATCTAAGTGACCTCTTCAGTCCCAACGGACTGCAGTTCCCCCACCCTTATAAACAATACAGTGGCATAACCACCCAAACCAACCACCAGTTTCATATGTAGATATGGGTGTGACCATTAATGAGAGTTACAG
Source organism: Lampris incognitus (assembly GCF_029633865.1). Lineage (NCBI taxonomy): Eukaryota > Metazoa > Chordata > Actinopteri > Lampriformes > Lampridae > Lampris > Lampris incognitus. The sequence goes on from NC_079227.1 coordinate 36,858,590, forward strand.
TGACCGTGTGTACTATTCACACAGGATTTAGGAATGTTTGCAGCCACAGCATTGTAGGATGGTGGCATATGTACTCTTAGCGCCCCCACCCCATCACCTCCACCCCCTCGGTTCTCGTTCCCTCTTCACATAGATGGCCTCTTTGACTCCCTGTTCAAATCAGCGTTCCTCCCTATCAAGGACGTGCACATCCTCATCCTTGAAAGGTGGCCACTGGCCTGTAGGTGGTGTAGACTATGGAGTCCTGGTCTGGCGTGTTAGCTCTCCTGTGTTGTGCCATCCTCTTGGCCAGCATCTGTTTGGTTTCCCTGATGTAGAAGTCACAGCAATCCTCCCTGCACTTAACAGCGTACACTATATTCATCTTTTTGTACCGGGGGACCCGATCCTTGGGGTGCACCAACTTCTGGCGCAGCGTGTTTTGGGGTTTGAAAGCAATTGAGACGTGGTGTTTGGAAAACACGCATCTCAGATTTTCCGACACTTCCACCACATACAGAATCACCACTGGTTTATGTTTAGGCAGCTGTGGTCCTTCTCCTCTCTTTGATTGGGTGGTGCACTGTTTGGCCATCTTTCAGACTTTGACAAACGCCCAGCTAGGATAACCACACTTAACCAGGGCCTGTTTAATGGGGGATTTCTCCTCTTCCCCGGCTGCTGTGTCGGTGGGGACGTTGTCCGCTCGGTGGTCCAGCGTCCTGATGACTCCTAGTTTGTGCTCCAGTGGATGATGAGAGTCCAACCTTCAGTACTGATCAGTATGAGTTGGTTTATGGTGAACATCAACAATCAAATGTCCCCCATCACCAACTGTAATTTCACAGTCTAGGAAAGCTAACCTGTCATGTCCCCCATCCTCCCTGGTGAACTTGATGTGGTGTCCACTGAGTTAATGTGGTGGTGAAATGTGCTACCTCCTGAGATTTAATTTTAACCCAGGCGTCGTCCACAAATCTGAACCAATGGCTAGGTGGTGTCCCTGGATAGGACACCAGAGCCCTCTTTTCCACTCCCTCCATATACAAGTTGGCCGCTACAGGGGAGACTGGGGAACCCATAGCACACCCATGCCTCTGCCTACAGTACTGCCCCCTGTATGTGAAGTACGTGGACTGAAGACACAGCTTCAGGAGCAGACACACTTGGTCAGGGTTAAGGGTGGTGCTATTAGTAAGGGTGGGGTCGTCCTGTAATTTCATACAGACTTCCTCCACTGCTTCATCAACAGGAACGCACATGAAGAGAGATGTAACATCATAAGAGACCATTGTTTCAGCCTCCTCCATGATGGTGTCCCTCACCTGATCCACAACATCCACAGTGTTCTGAATGTGATGCTCATTACTGCCTACCAACGGGTTCAGAAGAGATGCCAGAAACTTAGAGATGATATACGTCACTGAGTTAATCATACAAACAATAGTCCGTAATGGCACATCCTGTTTATGTACTTTAGGTAAACCATACAGACTAGGTGTAGCGCCCCCTGGGTATAATCCGTGGTACAACATTCTGTCAGCAGCATTATCCTGTTCTAACAGCTTCAGACAATCTACCACCTTTTTCTTGTAACCACTGCCCGGGTCTGGTTTTAGGGGCGCATAAGTATTCATGTCGCTAAGTAGCGTAATAACGTTCTCATGATATTCTGTCTGGTTTGTTACAACTGTGCATCTGCCTTTGTCCTCTGGAATGATGATGGTGTGACTGTCCTTACTGAGAGTCGTGAGAGGTTTCCTCTCATCTCTGCTGATGTTGGATGGTGACGTCCTCACATTGCAGAGGCAGGCTGAAACTTTAGTTCGCAGTTGTTCCGCTTCCGGCTCCGCGATGATTGCGTGGCTGTGACTGGTTCCACTAGCGGGGTTTGCCTCGGCGTGACAGCAACATCCAGCCCCTTAACAAGGACGTCTTTCTCCGCCTGGCTGATTCCTCCCCCACTTGTCCACATCGCCGGCGTGTGTCTGTCGTCCGTCTCTCTGTCTGCCGGTGTCTCTGGCGTGCAGCAAGTGGGTCGAACTTCTTTTGCTGCCTGGTTTTCGCCTTTTCGTGCTGAGCTACACGAGTCTTGTGATCTCAGTCCCACGTGTGAGAGTGGTCTCATCCAGACGCGACGTGAGGCCCTGTTGGATCTGCTCCTCTCGGGCTTTCAAAGCGTCGGTAGTAAAATTGGTTTGTCGTCCCACAGCTGGGGCTGGACCTTCTGGAGGATCTGGTTAGCTCGGTGGCCCTGCCCGAAGATTTCATTTGCAGGTGTAGCTGAGTCAATATGGTGTTCATTGTATCTTTATTTTATCTTCTGTTATAATTTGTATATCAACAACCTTATGTTTAATGAACGAATACGTATTTGCGGTTTACCTGTTGTAGCAAGGGGGGCTTTAATTAGTGAAACACAAGAGACGCAGGAGTGACGTGGCTGCAAAGTAGAGCAGCTCTTGTAATGGGGAATGGGAGACAGCCTGCCACTGTGTGTGAGTTGACTGTGCCCCATGTTAGTTTTATTTTTTAAGAGTAAATGTGCAGATCCTGATCCCTGGTATGACTGGTGTTCTTCAGTCCGTGAGCAACCATTTTACAACTGCTACACAGGCTCTTCGGTGTAATCCCGCGCTGTCTGCATCTGAGGCCGAATCTCAGGTGGTTCCTGTAGTCTGCCATTTTACACGCCGTCTGCTCGCACTGTCTTACAAGTTTAAGGCAATCCTCGCTGAAATGAGTCAGAATGTCTGGATGCATGCTCAGTAATCCAGGAGCATGCGTCAGAATATAGAAGACCATCCCCGGATGTTGAGGCAAACAAATACCTGGCTGACGACCTGAATATCTTCTGTTGCAGGTTGGAGAGAGACAAATTCACAACCCATACCCACTCAAGCCTAACAACAACAGCCAACAGCCCCCATCACACCTCTCGCAACACCCCTACCCCCCCCATAATCAGGCTGCAGTCAAGATACATGTACAGGATGTGAGCCGGCCTTTCCAGAGACAGAAGACCAGGAAAGCACCGAGTCCGGACGGTGTCTCCCCATCCTGTCTTAAAGTCAGTGAAGAATCCCATCCATCACAGGACTGAATGACTACAGGCCTGTGACTCTGATGACTGTGGTTTTCGAACGAATGATATTGGCCAACCTGAGGAACGTCACAGGACACCTAATGGACCTCCTGCAGTTTGCCTACTGGGTAAGCAGGTCAGTGTATGATGCAGTCAACAAAGGACTGTACTACATACTGCAACACCTTGACTGACCAGCAACATATGCAAGGATCCTGTTTGTGGACTTCACCTCGGTGTTCAACACCATCATTCCAGAAATCTTCTCCAAACTCTCCCAGCTCACTGTATCCCCCTCCATCTGTCAGTGGGTCACCAGCTTCCTGACAGACAGGAAACAGTAGGTGAGGCTGGGGGAAGTTACTTCTGATATACAGAGAGTCAGCACTGGTGCTCCCCAGGGATGTGTCCTCTCCCCACTGCTCTTCTCCTTCTACACCGGGTTGGGCAACCTAATCCAGAAAGGGTAACCATCGCATAGCAGAGCTATTAGTCGACCAGTTAACTGCTGAGTTTTGAATAATGTCTTCAGTGCAAAAAGAGGATAAACTAATGTCTCTCTGGTCTACAATCAATCTGAAAGAAAAACGTTAAACAAATCTTAAAGGTAGACACACCTGCGCTCCAACTTGCCACAATTCAAACTCAGCTGCACACAAACCAATTACTTTTGTTATTGGAATGCATAAATTTATTTATTAACCTGAGGCATTCTTTTTTATTTAATTCATGTCTCCATTCAAATAACCAGTTTTAATTTTGAGTGTTGAATATTCAGACCTCTAGTTCCTACCAGCTGTTGGTACAAACTCAGACATGTGATTACAGCATGTTGACCCCAGGTGAAACTTGATACTTTGAACATAATCCATGTTTTTTGTTGTTGTTTTTTTCATTTTTATTTTGGAGTTGGCACCTTCCTGTTTGGAGCCAAGCAAATGCATGTGTGTGTGTGTGTGTGTGTGTGTGCGTGCGCACGCGTGTGTGTGCGTGTTGGGGTCTAGATAGATACATGCTGTGGAGTTTTCAGCCCAGCCCTTGGCATGTTTGAGGAAGTCGCCTTTGCTAGGACCTTGCAGGCAAGGTCCTAGCAAAGGTCATGCTATGCAGGGTGGTGATGCGTTTGACAGAACATCTGCTGCCAGAGTCACAGTGCGGTTTCAGGAAGAACAGGAGTTCTGTGGGTACGATTTTCAAAGTAAAACAGCTACATGAAAAGTGCCTCGAACAACATCTGGATCTTTTCATGGCTTTTGTCAAACTCTCCAAAGCTTTTGACACTGTGAATCGAGAGCTACTTTGGAAAATCTTGAGGAAGTTTGGCTGTTCAAGCAAATTTGTGAACATTCTATCACAGTTCTATGGTAGGATGGTGGCATGGGTGACCGTAGGAGGACAAGAATCGGCGCCCTTTAAAGCATGCACTGGAGTGAGGCAGGGGTGTGTGCTGGCCCCGGTACTCAACATTTACCTCCTATGTGTGACAAAACTTTTTCATAAAGATCTGGAAGACAGTACTGGGCTCACAATAGACTTTAGGCTAGATGGAAACCTCTTCAACATCCGACGGTTCCAGGTGACCACCAAGTTGTCTGCAGTGCAGGTTCTTGAGCAGCAGTACACTGATGACTGCACTCTTGAAGCTCACACACCAGGAGACCTGCAAACCATCCTTGCCACAGTTGTGAATACCTACAGTAGGCTGGGTCTATCAGTCAACACCACTAAGACTGAGGTTGCTATGCCAATGGAGGTCCAACCCCCCACCCACTATGCCTGTCTTCACTATGGAGCACCAACAACTCCCAGTTGCTCCATCTTTCAAATACCTGGGCAGCATCTTTTTGAGGGCTGTAACACTGATCACAAAACTCATGATAGAATCAAACAAGCCTCTGTAGCCTTCGGCAAACTCCGACATAAGGTCTTTCAAAAGAAACGCCTCCACCTGCACAACCAAAATTGCCATTTACAAAGCCGTCTACATCACAACTCTCCTATACGGCTCTGAAGCCTGGGTCATATACAGCCACCACCTAAGGTTGCTGGACCAATTCCACATAAGGTGTCTGCAGCGAACCATGGTGATCACATGGCGTGGTCGTGTTCCTCATGCTGAGATTCTTGCTAGGACAAACTGCAAGAGCATAGAAGCCGCGGTCACTGAACACCAAGTGCGCTGGCTTGGCACGTCATCGGGATGCCTCAAGAATGCCTACCACATCAAGTCCTGTATGGACCGCTTCATCTGGGCTGCTGAGCTGCAGGTGATCAGAAGAAGCAATACAAAGACCAGCTAAAAACATCACTGAAAAAGCATTGTATCGACCCCTTGAGACTGGAGCAAGCTGCCATTAGCCGTTTCAACTGGCGGGAGATCTGCCACAGAGGTACAGAACAGCTGGAAATTGAGAGGAATGTGAAAAAAAAACAAAAAACAACAGAAATGACTAAGTAGACAAACAACCATGCCTGCCCCCACTGACTCAGACTTCATATGCCCAATGTGCAATAAAAATTGTGGGTCAAGACTTTTACTGTACAGTCATCAAACAACACACCGTTGACGAGGAGGGACGTCATCATCAGACTCGATGGACTACCAGCAAGCGTGTGTGTGTGTGTGTGTGTTGGCGTCTAGATAAATACATGGTCCTGGTGGAGTTCTCAGCCCTTGGCTTCTTTTAGGAAGCAGAGACAGCAGATGATGCTTCTAAAAGCATTTCGCTCAATTTAAACCAGGGGACAGGGAAGAAGGAAAAAAAATCTGAACAAATGACCATCTTTTGCTGATGAGGAGGCGTAGCCGAAATGGGCCAATGGCACAGTAATTGACAGATTATAATGAGTTGGGTGAGACTTGAGCGGTACCAAGCAGTTACTCAACTGATTCTATGAGTCAACCAATAGTCCTTGCTAAGGACCTTGATTTGTAGACTCAGGTGTGTAACTGCTTGGTTTGAAACAAATACCTGCACCCATACCGGCCCTTTCTGGATCATGTTGCCCACCCCTGCTCTACACCAATGACTGTACCTCCAACGACCCAGCTGTTAAACTACTGAGGTTTTGAGATGACCCGACATTCATCGGAGTCATCCAGGATGGTGGCAAATCTGCATATTGGTGGGACGTTGAGCGGCTGGTGCTCTGGTGTAGTCAGAACAACTTGGAGCTGAACATGCTCAAGACTGTGGAGATGACAGTGGACTTTAGGCGACACTCCTCAGCATGGCTCCCCATCGCAATATCCAACAGCCCTGTGTGGAGACGTTCAGGTTTCTGGGAACTACCATTACCAAAGACCTGAAGTGGGAGACCAACGTCAACTCCATTCTCAAAAAGGCCCAGCAGAGGACGTTCTCTGAAGAAATGTGGTCTGCCACAGAAGCCGTCGAGCCAGTTCTACACGACAGTCACTGAATGTGTCCTGTGCATATCCATCACGGTCTGGTTCGGAGCACCAACAAAACAGGATAGGGACAGACTGACTGCAACGAACAGTAAGGACAACAGAAGAAAAAAAACAACATTGGCGTTTCCATGCCCACCCTGCAAGACTTGTACACCTCCAGAGCCCAGAAACGGGTGGGCAGACTAGGCACAGACCCCCCCCCCCATACACACACGCACCCAGAACACAGTCTGTTTGAACTACCGTCTGGCAAGTGCTACACAGCAGTGGACACCAAAACAACCAGACGCAGGAGCAGTTATGTCCCCACAGGTCATCTCTCTCATGAACACTTAACAGCATGGGCAGGAATAGACATTTATTTTGTAAATATAGCACGTTGTAAATGGCCCCCTCTTTTCAAGATGTCTCACCTACCAACATCTAATCATAATCCACCTGAGACACAGTTGAAAGAGACCCGGGCATTTCTACTCTCCTCTCATAACCGCTAGAGGGCTGAATAACATCTGGCTGCTTTAACTGGTTTGACCTGCTCTAGTATTTACTTGTCACAGTCAAAGTGAGAGAGCTGCTAATACTATTGCAACTCCACAACAAAACACATTATACGCCCCCAGAGTCGGGAAACGGGCAGGCAACATCACTGAAGACCCATCACACCCTGTTCACAACCTGTTCCAACTCCTCCCCTCTGGTAGGCGCTACAGAGCACTTTACCCCAAAGCAACCTGATATAAAAAGTTTCTTTCCACGGATTGGGATTAAGGGATTAAGGGGTTAAGTATAGGAGTAGGGCCTTTCCTAGATGGCCTTCCGTGGCGTCCTACACTGGTCTCCATACACCCCAGCATCACGTGAAGAGCAACATACAGCCTCTCCATCATGCATGACGGCCCGTGCGTGGTGAAGAGCCACGCCCCCCTCGCGGTAGTCCTGTTAACGTCGTCAGGAGACAGCAGAGCAGAACACGGCGGACCTAGAGGAGTAAACCTCCACGGTAAACCTTGCTCCTCCTATAGGCAGCGGTAGTCCTGGGTGCATTCATCGATAGACCGATGTTATGGACCGGGGGACATCGTGGCTTTGCAGATGATCAATGCATCTTGACAATGGAAAGACACAAAACCGCCACTTAGCGGAGAACCGTAGAACTGCATGTGGAGTAGCGCCCCATGCGTCCAAGAAACATGCGCAACCAAAACCCTATATGGGGCGTCCCGACGGACGACCTATGGCGAGGGTCTTTCCACGGGCTGTCATTCAAATGAACATTTAACACTGCCAAATAAATCCAACCGTTTTGTATATACTGTACTGTACATTGTACTTATACTGGTACAGTCTGTCATGTCCATCAGGCACGTAAGTAAGAAACGTTGTAACATTTATTTCAGTATATCTGATATATTCTCTTCACCATTGCACCTTAACACCTCTTATCTCACCTGTATACAGTCAGTCCTTGTGTATATATCTGAATATCGTTGTGTTGTCGTGTTGTTATTCAATGTTAAGCACACTGAGAGAGCCACGAAACCGGAATCAAACTCCATGCATGTGCAAACCTACATGGCCAATAAACACGATTCTGATGCTGAATAGTGACGGCATGTTTCTAAACTGAACTTGGGACATGGATGCTGTGTTTTAAACGGCACCGAGGACACTCACCGGTCTCCTGAAGGAGCCCTAAGGGATATTTTAAAGAATTCCACGATTCGCTTGCATATTGCAGCTAATTCGGGGGACAACGCAACCACAGGAACTGCCGCGGCCGGGAAGCGAACCCGTATCGCCCGCACCGCAGGAGACATCGCTAACCGCTAGACTAAAGGGTCAGACCCGCCAGCCAGCGGCCAGCGTGTCTTCTTATCCATGCACGTTACAATATGTATTCAGGCTCAAGATCGTTACCGGTGCTCGCCTCTGCCTCCGCTGCTTTCAGGGTAGAGGCTAGTTCCCGTCGATGCAGAGAACGGAAATGGAATAGAGAACGGTCAACTGAGCATGCGCGACATACCTCTACCATGCCTCCACACGCCCCGCGTAGCATCCAGGCGCTAGGATTCTAGGAAGACCCGCCCCTACTCTGCGTCTGATTAGCTAACTTTAACCCTAACCCCGCCCTAACCCTAACCCTAACCTACCCAAACAACGGAGGCAACGAGTACCTGCGCATGCTCAGTTGACCGTTCTCTGCATCGACGGGAAGTAGCCTCTACCCTGCTTTCAATGCCGCGCTTGAAGGCCGAAAGGAATGCTGGGATGTGTGCGTTGACAAGTTCACACAAGCTACCAACGAGAGTCCTCGGTAAAATGGGCGTGTCAACAACACTTCCGGGAATGTTAACCGTTCTCGGCGTAATGCGAACTTGTGTATTGGGACGGTACTTGGGCTGCGACTGATGACGCTTTGCAAGGACACAAGAACGCAGACCGAGAAAGAAACTTCATTAGTATCAGCAGTATTGTTCTAATTGAGGGAAATACTGAAATATCACTTAAAAAGTAATTACTTTGAATTAACTTTCATTATTCCTCCGTTCATTCATTGTCCATGGGCACTCAATGCAGTGCATTGGACAGAAGGCAACAAGGCTCCCTGGGCACATTGTCCGTCCATCACAGGGCCCACACATGCAGTCATTCACCACCCATGGGGCAATTCAGTTAACGTGCATGTCTATCACATACATATATGTCTGTGTGTGCAAAACTACAGGGGGAAGGAGCGGGATCAAGCTCGGGACCCTCTATAGCTGTGAGGCAGCAGCGCTGAACACTAATCCACCCTGCCATCCAGCGGTCCCACTGATTAATTTCAATTAATGTTCTGTTAATTTGCCTGCACAATTGAAAGTAAATGCATGAACGGATAATTTAGACAGATTTGCAAAGTACGATTTAAAGAGTTATTATCATAATCCCTCCAACCAAGATGGATTAAATGGGATATCCTAGCTGTTCAAATTGATTCCCCTCAGATATGTTGAAGATTAAATTATGCATATTGAAAAACTTATCTGATCAGTGTTTTCTTTGCCATAACCGGGGCGTTAAGAATGGACAACACGGATTTCTGTTACATGGGACGGAGTATGTACCTTTCTCCACATCCTAGACCTCGACTCTTTGGGGGGCACTAATGTCATTAATAGGCAAACACGTTTTTTTTTTAATTAAAAAAAGATCTAATTACCTATGATAAAAATCCCGTACTTCAATTTTCCATATTATCTGATGAATTTCGGCCCCACTATGGACCCTGCAATCTAATCATACAATCTAATCATCCTTTTGTACCGAGGCAGCATTTGGTAAATCTCCGCATCTCTCCAAAAGAGGAATAAAAATTATTATTTAAAAATCTTGTTTTTACGTTGGACAAAAAAAAACACTGTTATGTAACAAACATGTTGGTTGTGATTTATACTGTGACTCATATGTGCTTTTGGGCCTCCAGTTGGTTGCTGGAAATGTTTTGTTTTTATTATCATTATTTCTATTTTTGCAGTTAATGTGATGCATCTTGCACATCACGGATGTGGTGCTGTAATATGCAGATGTCCCGTGGCATAACATCCCCCCGCTATAATGCCACCGTAGCCGTCCACAACCTTTACCAAGGGTGGAAGTCATGCGCCACTGAGGACAGCACGAATCACCATCACTCTGTCGTTTCATTTCATGTGTTTCATTTCATGCACTTGCGCACATGAAATGAAAAGAAACATCATGTCCCCCAGCCCACAGCGGCGCGACACAAAGACAAACACACGTGCACAATCCAAACTAACACATACATCTAAACTATTGCAGCGAATTCGGGGGGACAACGCAACCACAGGAACTGCCGCGGCTGGGACGCGAACCCGTATCGCCCGCACCGCAGGGGGCATCGCTAACCGCTCGACTAAAGGGTCAGACCCGCCAGCCAGCGGCCAGCGTGTCTTCTTATCCATGCACCTTACAGTATATTAAAAAAGAAAGAAAAAAAAAATCCCTGTCCAAGGGAACGAACGCCAGCCCGGATGACTGTCGGAACTGCCGGTCTGCATGGGCTAGCAGTTAGCTTGGCCTGCCCCGCTTCCGCTTTCTGTCAGACCTCCTCTTCGGGCACAGCTCCGGTCCTTGGGCCCACAGGACGCAGCAGACCAAGTTCTCCCAGCCGACGACACTAAAAACACAGTCAAGGCTAGGCCAGGCCGCCGCCGGACCGCCCTCGGTCTTATCGGAACTGCCGGTCCGCATGGGCTAGCAGTTAGCTTAGCCTGCCCCGCTTCCGCGTCCTGTCTGACCGCCCTCGGTGTTTCCTCCTCGGGCACACCTCCAGGCAGGGCCGTGGTCCCCGGGCCTACAGGACGCAGCAGACCAGGCTCTCCCAGCCATCAGACCAAGACACACTTAGATGCAGACGTGGACGAAGACACTGCACGGACGGTGCTGCGTGAGGCCGCCGCAAACGTGAACTCACGCCGCCATCTTCCCCCACCCACACAGGAGGGGTGTTGTCTAGCTTACGCTCAGCGTGCACTTAAAAAACAAAGAGAACAATGAGCAACTAAGAGAGGGATTTGGAAACGCAGCATGCAGGAGGGGAGGTAAAGGGGTCCAGCTTTTGCCACAGCAGGGGCATTAAATTTACATTTGGGAGTCGAAACAAAGAGCTGCTCGAGAAATGAGACACGAACACGAGCTTAGTGACGTTTTGCTGAACAGTGCATGGCAGTCCGAGCTTTAGCAGGTAGGTATGAGATGAATGATGCAGTACTGTCTGTTTGCATGGACTTGATGATAAGGGGCCACTAGAACCACTTCCGGCGTTGCCAGGCTCACACATGGCCAAAGATAAAGACACATACGGACGCACACACTCATATTTGCTGTCTTCACCGTCTGCACAGATAACAGAAATGCATACACATGCACGCGTGCTCTTTGAGGGTCAACTATATTTACCCCATTGGAGAGACCATGGGGGGGGAGTCTTTATGTAAAGACTACGTTTAGGCACCGGAGGAACGACCACGGCGGTCATTTTGACCGTTTTGGATTTTGAGAGTTTAATAACTTTGTGGGAAAAAAAGACGCAGACCTGCCGCTCCCTAAATACCCTATAACTGCATATATTGGCATTAAAATGAGTTTTAGATCAATTGCGCCAAAGAAAAGTTGTAATACCTCCCTAATACGACCATGGGCCGTCAAAAAGACCGCGCATAATTTGCGCGTCACCGTGCGCATCACGCCAGGTGTTTTGTTCGCGTCATTTCTTCTGCAAAGCGCAGTTGTTTTTTGTGTTGTTTTTTTACATTTCACGTTTTATAGGCCTTGTTACGTTTGTTAGATTAGCAAGATGTGTTTTCCGTTTAGATTTTCAGGTAACATGTCCAACATGTCTGGTTACAGACGTACCATGACTACCACCCAGGCCTTGCAGTATTTACAGGCGTTTTTCAATTGTTTGGAAAATAGTGTTATAGTTGTTAAAATGTTAAGTTTGGTGTCAGTCATTTTCTTAACAGACATGCTAACATATGCAATAATTAATATCTCAACTGGGTATTTATCTTGACACAGCATAGAGTTTTAAAAAAACGGCGGTCATTTTGACCGCCCGTGGTCGTTTTAGGTTGGAGTGAAATCCCGGTCGTTCTGGTGTTAAAACTGAGCACGTGGCTCAAACGGAGTAGGGGAGATTTCGTCAAAAGGCAGGTTTGCTTCTGGTTCCAGTGTCTGGAATGAAGACGTTTCTCAGCAACGTAACGAGGAGCATCATCTACTGTGAACTGAGTGTACTAGATAGATAAATATTCTATTCAATTCCATTTATTGTCATTAAAACAATATGCAGGCACGTGTTAAAATAGATAGATAGACAGACAGACAGACATATATATAGACAGACAGATATAGATAGATAGATAGATAGATAGATAGATAGACAGACAGACAGACATATATAGATAGATAGATAGATAGATAGATAGATAGATAGATAGATAGATAGATAGATAGATAGATAGATAGATAGATAGATAGATAGATAGATAGACAGACAGACAGACAGACCGATAGACCGATAGACAGATCGATAGACAGACAGACAGACAGACAGACAGATCGATAGACAGATCGATAGACAGATAGACAGATAGACAGATAGACAGATAGACAGATAGATAGATAGATAGATAGATAGATAGATAGATAGATAGATAGATAGATAGATAGATAGATAGATAGATAGATAGATAGATAGATAGATAGATAGATGACAAGCCTTATGTTTTCCATGTGACTGTTATGCTATTGATCCATACTGGTCTTATGAACTAGTCTCGCTCCTGTGTTGGAAATGTCTGTCGTCGCCTCTCTCCATCTGCTTTTTTTTTAATGTCTCTTTAACAAGGCTATATTTAAAGAGATCGCATAGAAATGTAATCCCGGGGGCTCCAGGGGATTATGCTGCACCAGCAGAAACTGACATGGGAGTGAGAGGTGCAGCCAAGCAGGCGTCTAATTGCTTCCTGGTTAACTGTTCATCTGCACTGGCACGAGGCTGAAACCTCAAAAGGGCCTCACCGCTTCGTCGCGACGAGTTGGTGTGCGACGCTACCGCCGTTGTGATCACTGCACAGTTGCCTTTAAGTGTTCGGCTGTGATGGACCATCATTTTTATCCTCCATTTTTTTCCCTCCCTCCCTCTCCGTGCCTGGGAGACATATTAGAATTGGAAATGACACGAAAATGCTTTTTTTCATGCAGCCCACATCTCCAGATGCACTATTGCACATGTGAGAAGATCAAACACTTCTGGCAAAATGCGAAGGGAGGGAGGAGGGAAGAGGGAGGAGGGAGGTGTGGGGGGAGAAGTTGGGATATCAGACTTGTCTCAGCCACATCGAGTAATTCGAGGCAGATTGGAACAGTCCTTCCCATCACAGGCTCGCCGCAGCGCTGTCTCTCCCGCGCCCTCACTGTCTGCACTTTCCCCGCTCTCTGACTAATCTACGAGGACTGGGGCCAAGATGCGACAGGCAATAGCTCGCACCCGGGAGGAGAGCAGGAGGCCAGGGGGGAGGGACATGGCGCGTGAGAGCTGGTCTGAGAAAGGCAACAGAGCGCCATCGGAGAACCACTGTGAACACATCTCTCTCTCTCTCTCTCTCTCTCTCTCTCTCTCTCTCTCTCTCTCTCTCTCTCTCTCTCTCTCTCTCTCTCTCTCTCTCTCTCTCTCTCTCGCCTCCGTCCCACTGTCATATTTCAGTC
>NC_079227.1:36872543-36928755 GCF_029633865.1 Lampris incognitus
GAACGCGGAGGAGAAAGGGGAGGATAGATAGAAAGGGAGAAAGGGGAGGATAGATAGAGAGGGAGGGAGAAAGGGGAGGATAGATAGAAAGGGAGAAAGGGGAGGATAGATAGAGAGGGAGGGAGAAAGGGGAGGATAGCTAGAAAGGGAGGGAGAAAGGGGAGGATAGATAGAAAGGGAGAAAGGGGAGGATAGATAGAGAGGGAGGGAGAAAGGGGAGGATAGATAGAGAGGGAGGGAGAAAGGGGAGGATAAATAGAAATGGAGGGAGAAAGGGGAGGATATATAGAAAGGGGGGATAGATAGAAAGAGAGGGAGAAAGGGGAGGATAGATAGAAATGGAGGGAGAAAGGGGAGAATAGAGAGGGAGGGAGAAAGGGGAGGATAGATAGAAATGGAGGGAGAAAGGGGAGAATAGATGGAGAAGGAGGGAGAAATGGGAGGATAGATAGAGAGGGAGGGAGGGAGAAAGGGGAGGATAGATAGAAAGGGAGGGAGAAAGGGAGGATAGATAGAGAGGGAGGGAGAAAGGGAAGGATAGATAGAAATGGAGGGAGAAAGGGGAGGATAGATAGAAGGGAGGAGAAAGGGAGGATAGATAGAAAGGGAGGGAGAAAGGGAGGATAGATAGAGAGGGAGGGAGAAAGGGAAGGATAGATAGAAATGGAGGGAGAAAGGGGAGGATAGATAGAAAGGGAGGGAGAAAGGGAGGATAGATAGAAAGGGAGGGAGAAAGGGAGGATAGATAGAGAGGGAGGGAGAAAGGGAAGGATAGATAGAAAGGGAGGGAGAAAGGGGAGGATAGATGGAGAGGGAGGGAGAAATGGGAGGATAGATAGATAGAGAGGGAGGGAGAAAGGGGAGGATAGATAGAGAGGGAGGGAGAAAGGGGAGGATAGATAGAAAGGGAGCAATAAAAGGGGGAGGATAGATAGAGAGGGAGGGAGAAAGGGTAGGATAGATAGAGAGGGAGGGAGAAAGGGGAGGATAGATAGAGAGGGAGCAATAAAAGGGGGAGGATAGATAGAAAGGGAGGGAGAAAGGGTAGGATAGATAGAGAGGGAGGGAGAAAGGGGAGGATAGATAGAAAGGGAGCAATAAAAGGGGGAGGATAGATAGAAAGGGAGCAATAAAAGGGGGAGGATAGATAGAAAGGGAGCAATAAAAAGGGGGAGAGCTCTGGACGCTAAGCAGCCCCGCGCGGGTCAGGCTTCCCCGTGATGTCACCCGGGCTCAGTATGCTGCCATGATGCACATGATATGCTGGAGAGGATTAGGCCGTAATCACAGGGGTTTGGCTGTCCTCACAAGGAGGATCTAAATCCCGTCTCCCCCCCTCTCCCCTCCTCCCCTCTCCCCCCCTCCCCCCCGGCAGCTGAGCCCTCTGCTGGCTGGCTTCTCTGCAGGATGTACCTGAGGAAACAGTCTTTGGCGCTGCGAAGGGGTTTTATACAATTAAATCTCGCGAGGTTAGAGACTTCTAGGACGCACCGAGGGTTCCTTCATCCCAAACCGGGACTCGATCCCGCGGAGGAAACAACAAGACCGCCTACACCTCCGCTACAGAAGGCAGCCCGGCTCAGAGTGAGTCTGGAGTCCACCGCAGGCAGGGCAGCATCAGTGGCAGCTTGCTGACCTTCTTCTAGCGCCACTTGACTTAATCTCTGATCCTTGGAGTTGATATCCGTCCATCCCCCCATCCTCCAAGTCTACACCCTAGACTGTCTGTCTCTCTATACTGGGTCCTTTATGCGTATTTCAACCCCCACCCCACCCCACCCCACCCCACCCTTCTGGTGATTTGTGTTTTCTTCACAGCAAAACCTCCCCCAGTACAACAACCCTGTCTAGTTTGGCACAATGAAGGAGGGAGGATGGAGAGCTGGAATTAGCTAAAGGAGTAGTGTGACTTTTTTGAAGTCTTTCCCTATTTTTATTTTATTTTTCTAATTCGCAGTCCTATTTTAACAGTCGGTACAGGCTTTTCCTACCAGGCTACTTCCTACAAAAGGAGCCTGCGAGAGCTCACCAGCAGGGGGCGCTCCACCACAGCGCGGTAAAGAAAACACCGGCAGGGAATTTAGAAATAAAACGACTGCAAATCCTTAAAAGGACCACATGAATCCAGTAGCATCATGTTAGCTTAGGTTGAACCACGGGGTGTTTTTATTTAGCCCGGGGGGGGTCGTGGATTGCCCCCCCCCATTAAAGCTGCAGTGGTTAACTTTATTTTCACACCTATTTGGTAAAATTCCCATTGCTCAGTTTGGCTGTTTCCTGATTCGCTAAAAATCTATTCCAGTCCAAATGAAGGAACCAATCACAGCCCAGGAGCGTCTTTAACTCCGTGTCAAACAAGTGATGTGTACAACAGAGGCGGTCGAGTACTGTGGAAACAGCGGTCTTCCTAAGTACTCTAATACACCTCTAGTAAAGCAGTACTACACAACAGCAGTGCGGGTATTAATAACAATACAAGTTTTTCCCGATTATGATGGTAGTGCAGTAGGAAGCAGATCGTGGGGGGCGGGGGGGGTGACTGGAATTTTGGGGTGGTGTTGCGGAAAAATTGCTCCCCTTCCAAAGTTGCCTACAGCAGCTTTAATCGTATTGCAGTGTTGATGGCAAGCTGCATCCACGTGTCCAGGGTGGAGAAACCGATGGATGGCCGCGAAAACGACACCTAGCCACGTGCTAAATGAGCGGTGAGTATGAAATAGACAACCCGGTCGCACGGACTTTCGTGATGGCGTCACGTTAATGAATCTATCGTGACACCGTCACGATTATGACCTGATTTACGTGATGCGGTCACGATCTGATAGAACCCTAACCCTGACCTTCGTGACCACATCGCGTACGTCAGGTCATAATCGTGACGGTGTCACGATCGAAAGTCCGTGCGACTGGGTAGGAAATAGACAGACGCCAAAAACTCCGAACTGTCCCTTTAATGGCAACGCTGTCGAATCAGTGCGAGTCCAAAGCTGCTCCGCTGTACTGCGATGGCGGTGCTCAGCAGGGGGGGGGGGGTTTGAGGTGGGAAAGCAAATCCATCAGCCCTTTCCAACCACAATGAGGGCCGCGGACCGCATGACGCCGTCAGTATCCAGCTTGCGACTGGATAATGGATGAAACGCTCCTTCTTTTTTTTTGGGGGGGGTACCCCATTTTTCTCCCCAGTTGTACTTGGCCACTCTTCCGAGCCGTCCCGGTCGCTGCTCCGCCCCCTCTGCCGATCCGGGGGAGGGCTGCAGACTACCACATGCCTCCTCCCATACACGAGGAGTCACCAGCAGCTTCTTTTCACCTGACAGGGAGGAGTTTCACCAGGGGCACGTAGCACGTGGGAGGATCACGCTACTCCCTCCCGCCTGAACACGCGCCCCGACCGACCAGAGGAGGCGCTAGTGCAGCGATCAGAACACATACCCACACCTGGCAACCCACAGGCTGACACGCACAGTTGTGTCTGTAGGCACGCCCGAGCCAGCCGAAGGTAACACGGGGATTCGAACCGGCGAGCCCCGTGTTGGTAGGCAACAGAATAGACCGCCACGCCACCCCGGACGCCCCTTCATTTAATTTTGTGAAACACCAACAAACTATTCCCTTCTCATCAATCCCATTTTCCACGGCTCACACCAGGCGCTCCTGGCTCCTCCCACAGCCGCTCCGGTGACGTCAGCACCTCATAGTGATTGGATGGAGTTGGGGGTTATAACTACAATTAGTCCATAACCGTGGAGCATCACACAATACTTCAAATAACACATTTGATTTTCTAACATGCTGACATTTTCAGATGTGGAGCTGGCCTCTCCACCAGCTCCACCAGCTCCACCAGCTCCACCGGGCCTGCTGATTTATCGGTGGTCCGCTTTGGGAAGAGACCCGTCCCACCCACTCCCGGGGCTGAGTTCTACCCCGGTCTCCTTTACGCCTCCGTGAAACAAGCGCGGAGAGCAGTTGGAGAGCCGGACCAGTCGGGGGACATGGAGGATGCGATGTAGGGTGAGATGGAGGATGAGAAGCAGGGTGAGATGGAGGATGAGAAGGAGGGTGAGATGGAGGATGAGAAGGAGGGTGAGATGGAGGGTGAGATGGAGGATGAGAAGGAGGGTGAGATGGAGGATGAGATGGAGGGTGAGATGGAGGGTGCGATGGAGGGTGAGATGGAGGATGAGAAGGAGGGTGAGATGGAGGATGAGAAGGAGGGTGAGATGGAGGGTGAGATGGAGGATGAGAAGGAGGGTGAGATGGAGGGTGAGATGGAGGATGCAATGGAGGATGAGAAGGAGGGTGAGATGGAGGGTGAGATGGAGGATGAGATGGAGGATGAGAATGAGGATGAGAAGGAGGGTGAGATGGAGGATGAGCATGAGGGAGAGATGGAGGATGCGATGGAGGGTGAGATGGAGGATGAGAAGGAGGGTGAGATGGAGGATGAGATGGAGGGTGAGATGGAGGATGAGAATGAGGATGAGAAGGAGGGTGAGATGGAGGATGAGCATGAGGGAGAGAAGGAGGATGCGATGGAAGGTGAGATGGAGGATGAGAAGGAGGGTGAGATGGAGGATGAGATGGAGGGTGAGATGGAGGATGCGATGGAGGATGAGAAGGAGGATGAGAAGGAGGATGAGAAGGAGGGTGAGATGGAGGATGAGATGGAGGGTGAGATGGAGGATGAGAAGGAGGGTGAGATGGAGGGTGAGATGGAGGATGAGAAGGAGGGAGAGATGGAGGATGCGATGGAGGGTGAGATGGAGGATGAGAAGGAGGGTGAGATGGAGGATGAGATGGAGGATGAGAAGGAGGATGAGAAGGAGGGTGAGATGGAGGGTGAGATGGAGGATGAGAAGGAGGGTGAGATGGAGGATGAGAAGGAGGGTGAGATGGAGGATGAGAAGGAGGGGGTGGAGCTCTGCTTTGCCTGCACTCTGCTTCTCCCTAACTAACAAGATGGAGGAGCTGGCACCGCCGATGGAGGGTAACAAGGATTTTGTGTGCGCTGTGGCTTCTTCTCTTTTTTTTTTTGTTGCTTTTGTGAGACTCGGTTCTGGCCCAGATAGGGTGGTGAAAAACCTCCCGGTGCGTACTCACTTAGCACTGCATGGTAACAGAACAAGGGTGCGGGCCAAGGCTTTCACACTGCAAAAAAAAAAAAAAAATATTCAGTACAAATTCATCTCTCAAAGCCCAGACACCACGGTAATTAACTGCCGCCCCTCCTACACCCTCGCAGATTTATGAGCCGCGCGCGCGCGCGCGCGAGCATGCGGTATAAGATGGCGGAACTAAGGAGGCTCAAACCCTGGATCACTTTTATTCTGTCAACAAATACGTATGCTGCCAAACCGCCATGCCCTGGCTCTGCTGACCTTATATAATCTCCCACCCACACTGACATGATATAACCAGCAGCGAGCCTGCTCGAGCAGCAGTCACAATGTGCACCCGAGAGGGAGCGTGTGCATGTATATGTGTTGGGGGGGGGAGGGGGAGGGGGGTGTGCTTCAAGGCCTGCCTCAGCAGAACTGACTGGGATACTTGCTTTTAGACGCCGGAGTGACAGTTTCGACAACAAGACTGACACTGACAGCGCTTCCAAGGCGAGAAGACAGAGGAGATAGAGGCATTACGGGCCCAGCACACACCGAGCCTGGCACGTCGACACCGGGTACCGCATCCGCGCGTCTGGAGCGACTGCAAGACGTCCCTTTCACCTGTGATCCACGCTCTTCTGCAGGACTCGGCGGCGACACGCAACTGCCATAGGAGGCACATCTTCAGAGTGCTTTCCGTTGCGTCACCGCTACGTCAGCGTTTCAGTTGCGTCACTGATACGTCATCGTTTCAGTTGCGTCACCAATACGTCAGCGTTTCAGTTGCGTCACCGCTACATTAGAGTTTCAGTTGCGTCACCGCTACGTTAGAGTTTCAGTTGCGTCACCGCTACATCAGAGTTTCAGTTGCGTCACCGCTACATTAGAGTTTCAGTTGCGTCACCGCTACATTAGAGTTTCAGTTGCGTCACCGATACGTCAGCGTTTCAGTTGCGTCACCGCTACATCAGAGTTTCAGTTATGTCACCGCTACATCAGCGTTTCAGTTGCGTCACCGCTACGTTAGAGTTTCAGTTGCGTCACCGCTACATTAGAGTTTCAGTTGCGTCACCGCTACATTAGAGTTTCAGTTGCGTCACCGCTACATTAGCGTTTCAGTTGCGTCACCGCTACATCAGAGTTTCAGTTGCGTCACCGCTACATCAGAGTTTCAGTTGCGTCACCGCTACATTAGCGTTTCAGTTGCGTCACCGCTACATCAGAGTTTCAGTTGCGTCACCGCTACATCAGAGTTTCAGTTGCGTCACCGCTACATCAGCGTTTCAGTTGCGTCACCGC
This sequence comes from Lampris incognitus, assembly GCF_029633865.1. NCBI lineage: Eukaryota > Metazoa > Chordata > Actinopteri > Lampriformes > Lampridae > Lampris > Lampris incognitus. The sequence goes on from NC_079227.1 coordinate 36,878,948, forward strand.
TACATCAGAGTTTCAGTTGCGTCACCGCTACATCAGAGTTTCAGTTGCGTCACCGCTACGTCAGCGTTTCAGTTGCGTCACCGCTACATTAGAGTTTCAGTTGCGTCACCGCTACATCAGAGTTTCAGTTGCGTCACCGCTACGTCAGAGTTTCAGTTGTGTCACCGCTACATTAGAGTTTCAGTTGCGTCACCGCTACATCAGCGTTTCAGTTGCGTCACCGCTACATCAGAGTTTCAGTTGCGTCACCGCTACGTCAGAGTTTCAGTTGCGTCACCGCTACATCAGCGTTTCAGTTGCGTCACCGCTACATCAGAGTTTCAGTTGCGTCACCGCTACATCAGAGTTTCAGTTGCGTCACCGCTACATCAGCGTTTCAGTTGCGTCACCGCTACATCAGAGTTTCAGTTGCGTCACCGCTACATCAGAGTTTCAGTTGCGTCACCGCTACGTCAGCGTTTCAGTTGCGTCACCGCTACATTAGAGTTTCAGTTGCGTCACCGCTACATCAGAGTTTCAGTTGCGTCACCGCTACGTCAGAGTTTCAGTTGTGTCACCGCTACATTAGAGTTTCAGTTGCGTCACCGCTACATCAGCGTTTCAGTTGCGTCACCGCTACATCAGAGTTTCAGTTGCGTCACCGCTACGTCAGAGTTTCAGTTGCGTCACCGCTACATCAGCGTTTCAGTTGCGTCACCGCTACATCAGAGTTTCAGTTGCGTCACCGCTACGTTAGAGTTTCAGTTGCGTCACCGCTACATCAGCGTTTCAGTTGCGTCACCGCTACGTCAGCGTTTCAGTTGCGTCACCGCTACGTCAGCGCTTCCGTTGCGTCACCGCTACGTCAGAGTTTCTGTTGCGTCACCGCTACGTCAGAGTTTCTGTTGCGTCACTGATACATTAGAGTCTCAGTTGCGTCACCGATACGTCAGCGTTTCAGTTGCGTCACCGCTACATTAGGGTTTCAGTTGCGTCACCGCTACGTCAGCGTTTCAGTTGCGTCACCGCTACGTCAGCGTTTCAGTTGCGTCACCGCTACGTCAGCGCTTCCGTTGCGTCACCGCTACGTCAGCGTTTCAGTTGCGTCACCGCTACGTCAGCGCTTCCGTTGCGTCACCGCTACGTCAGAGTTTCTGTTGCGTCACCGCTACGTCAGAGTTTCTGTTGCGTCACTGATACATTAGAGTCTCAGTTGCGTCACCGATACGTCAGCGTTTCAGTTGCGTCACCGCTACATTAGGGTTTCAGTTGCGTCACCGCTACGTCAGCGTTTCCGTTGCGTCACCGCTACGTCAGAGTTTCTGTTGCGTCACCGCTACATCCTCCTACTTATCAGTCGATTAAATGGCCGTCATCAGTTGTCATCAGACCATAGAGATGAGGTAGTGTAGGCCTACTCTACCTCCTCATTGGCTCATTAGGCCGTTTTCATCGATTCGTTTGTTCGATCACGGCACGTCTCATGTCTGCGTCCACGTCACGTGACTGTTTCTTTGCAGCAAAAACAATCTGCTTTGAGCCCCCATGTGGGTGATTGCTTGGCTGTTATACATTATGAAGGCTGGGAAACGGTGAATGCGAATGCAGTGTTATTTTGTGGCACACATGCACGCATGGCACATATACATGCATAGCGCATAGTATACATACATGACACATATGCATATGGCACATATGCATACCATGCATAGCGCATATTATACATGCATGACACATATACATATGTCATGTATACATACATGCACGACACATATACACATGGCACATATACATCCATGCATGACACATATACACATGGCACGTATACATACATGCATGGCACATATACATGCATGGTACATATATATATGACACATATACAGGTATGGCACATAGTATACATCCATGACACATATAGCTATGACACATATACAGGTATGGCACATAGTATACATGCATGGCACATATATATATGACACATATACATGCATGGCACATAGTATACATGCATGGCACATATATATATGACACATATACATGCATGGCACATAGTATACATGCATGGCACATATATATATATGACACATATACATGCATGGCACATATAGATATGACACATATGCATGCATGGCACATATTCATGCAACGTGGTTTGAAAGGGCTGTGTCAGTGCATCTTTAATGCAGAACGCACAGGTGGTCTGTATAAATTGTTACGATGTTGTTATTTGTTTTATTTTGTTTGGTTTTGTTTTTCTTGCCCTTCTGTCTGTGTGTAAGTGGGGGAGTACTGCTGGCGTCGCGTGTGGCTGCTGCTTCTCCCTCTCCTAGCCCCCCTTCCCTCTCCTAGCCCCTCTTCCCTCTCCTAGCCCCCCTTCCCATCCACCCCTCCACTCCTGAACTTCATGAGTCCTAGAGCTCCGATGACCGCTGGTGTTGTTCCGGTCTTCATACCCCACATCCTGCTGACTTCAGTCTCCAGGTCTTTGCACGTGGTCAGCTTCTCTGGGACCTTCACTGAGGTGGGGTTTTTTTTTTGGACGGTGTTGCCATGCCGATGAGCACGCGCCTCTTTTCCTGCCTGTCCCTGATAACGATGCCGGGCTTGTTGGCTTTTACCGCTCTGTCAGTGTGGGTGGGCGTCTCCAAGTGGATGGTGACGTCATTGTTCTCAGTGACCGTTTTTGGCTGATGTTCGTACCACTTCTCAGTCGTCTTGATTCTTGTAGCTCCTGCGGATCTTCCAGTGCAGGTATGCTGCTGCCTTGTTGTGCCTGTACATGTACTCGGTCTTTGTGTACTTGTACTCGGTCTTGGCCAGTTCCGGGCAGCCTGAGACAACGTGGTCGATGGTTTCTTGGTACATTCCACAGATTCTGCATTTTAGGTCTTTTCCATCTTTGATGATGCGATGATGTTGATGATGATGATGATGATGATGATGATGAAGATTATTATTAGAAGACGAAGAAGATATGTGTAAATGTGCTAAATGTGTTAGACCACATGCAGGAACAGAAGTGAGAAACTACTAAGTCCAGACCGGAAACCTTGTGCTTTTGAAATCCTTGGGTGTTAAAGAATGCTATTTTCCACATAAAGCACACTGGGCGCAGGCTTTCTTCGACCCCCACTTGACTGCTGAGTAAAGAGCTTCTTCAAGGCTGACTAGAACGTAAAGGGTCTTCTGAGAGCCAGGGGGTCAAAGTTGCGATAGAATTGAAATAGAAAATGACTGACCCGTCACACAAACAAGTCACACTTCCGATGTAGTCGTTCCCTTTTAATCACCGCACCGCTTCATCTGAAGACAGGGAACACATTTACTGATTCACGGGGCTCCTGTCCTTCTCAGCTGTCATAATTAGGGATGGTTTAATCAGCATATGCTCTTCAATATCGCAAGTGTGGAAGCCACCACTGGGAACATGCATTCCATCAGTACACACCAAAGAGGCCTTTTGCTCATGCGGCCATGCTGCCATGCTGCCATGCTGCAGGGCTGCAGGGCTGCCGGGCTGCAGGGCTGCCATGCTGCAGGGCTGCAGGGCTGCAGGGCGGCCATGCTGCAGGGCTGCAGGACTGCAGGGCTGCATGGATGCATGGCTGCAAGGCTGCCGGGTTGCATGGCTGCATGGCTGCAGGTCTGCATGTATGCATGGATGCAGGGCTGCATGGCTGCAAGGTTGCATGGTTGCAGGGCTGCCGGGCTGCATGGCTGCAGGGATGCAGGGCTGCAGGGCTGTTCTGCTAAACTCTTGCACCCTAAACTGGCGACTCGGAGCAATTTTTATGCGGTTAATTATGAAATGTCACCGTCTCAGGGTAAGGTGAGAATGGGGGTGATCACACGAGGATCATCAGCATGCTCATTTTAATCCCAGACAGGAGTCAAGACGTTTTACAGCCCATCACGGAAGATTAGCCCCTTCGCACGTGTCCCTCTAGCGAGTGCCAATCGCTTTTCTTTGCCCAAGGTCGACCCCCGTTGCAGCAGCGACGAGACGTTTCAGCGCCGCTTTTGTCCGCCATCGACGACTATTTGCTTAAGAGGACCATTGTCTGGTCCTCAAAAGCTGACTCATCCTGATATTAAACTTCCAAAGATTGATATTCCTTTTTTTTTTTTCTTGTATAAATCTTTGAGTTTTCAGTCGTGCCTTGAAGGACACATTAGACCTTGGTGTGCCGTGGACTTTCAGGCTGGATGCGATTCAACGGCTGAACAAAAGGGGCGCTTTCTCGCACGACACAATGGCAGAAATGGCTGCAAGGAGTTGGGCGGCGCTGATCTTGCTTACAGTTGCAGCGACCATCTTGTCTCCACAGCTGAAGACCTCTTCTAACAAAACTGGCCACCCAGAGGGCAGAGACACTGAGTCACTATTCATACTGAGCATAAAGACATCCGGGGCGGGGGGAGGGGGGGCTGCTTTCAGACAACATCTTCAAGGCAATTATTTGAATCAATACTTTTTGACGCCAACCGACAGGAATTAAGTCTGTAAAATCGTCGCGAGGATGAAAAGCTGCAGACCACATCTGGAGCAACAGTCTCAACGCTCTTGGGGAGGACGCTGTGCAGCGTGTTGCGTCCTCTCTCAGTCTCTCCCTACCACGTGGGGTTGGGGCCTAAAATGACGAGGGGTGCTAGAATTGTACCAGCCTAGCTGTGGTGATAATAATAATAATAAGACACGTGGTGTAGCAGACATAACAAATAATACAAGAACAGAAGAGCAGAAAACAATAATGGGAATATCAATCATCATCATCATCATCATCATCATCATCATCATCAGCTACCACCGGACCCCCCCCCCACCCGCCGCCGTGATTGCTATGCACAGGGGCAGAGAAGGTCACATCAATGACATCATCCGCGGAAGCACAACCCTCTGGTGCCTTTGGGCGTCCGGGTGGCGTAGCGGTCTATTCTGTTGCCTACCAACACGGGGATCGCCGGTTCGAATCCCCGTGTTACGTCCGGCTTGCTCGGGCGTCCCTACAGACGTAGTTGTCCCTGTCTGCGGGTGGGAAGCCGGATGTGGGTGTGTGTCCTGGTCGCTACACTAGCGCCTCCTCTGGTCGGTCGGGGCGCATGTTCTTGGGAGGGGGGATGAATAGCGTGATCCTCCCACGCGCTACGTCCCCCTGGTGAAACTCCTCGCTGTCAGGTGAAAAGAAGCGGCTGGTGACTCCACATGTATCAGAGGAGGCGTGTGGTAGTCTGCAGCCCTCCCCGGATCAGCAGAGGGGGTGGAGCAGAGACCGGGGCGGCCCGGAAGAGTGGGGTAATTGGCCAAGTACAATTAGGGGGAAACGCAAGCACGTGCGCTTTGGAGGGTTAGTGCGACTCTCCCAGATACGGAGAAAAGATGTTATTTCAGCGAATATGATTGAAAGCGATTAATATTTTAGTATTCCTCGATCTTCTTGACCTGCGGGGCCCTGCTCACCCGGTGCCTCAGCGAGCAGGGGGGGGGATAAGCTCCCTGCAAAAGCGTTGGGGGACCTTTCGATAAAAGAAATGGTTTCTATAATTGTGCATACTGCCCCCTGGCGGGCCTTCGGGAGGTGCTGGGAAGAGAGACGCTTGCAGCGTATCGGCGTCACGGTGATGGCGGGGAAGGACCTCACGTCGGTTTATTTTGGTTTCCTCTCTGGCGGTCGATGAGACGAACTGACGAAGGGGGGGGGTTCAGACCCACCCCTCACACTGCACGAGCCCCACTCGCACTCGCACAAGAGGCTGTTCTCGGCTGTCACGGGCACGGGCCGCATCCCGGCATGCCACGGTGGATGGAGATGGAACATAATAAAAGCAAAACGATGGCAAATAAATACCTGCGAATGCCCTTTTTTATGAATACTGCGTCTCAAATTGGATTTGGTAGCAACTTATTTCACCCTAGTCACTGAAAAGAAGTGGGGGGGGGGTGGAGAGATGGGGAGGCCAGGCAGTACAGGGGAGGTTTCCTCGTCATGTCCACCAGGCTTGGGACGATTCTCTTGACAGCACGTGTAATCATTTGCAATCGAATTTCGAGGGTTTCCGGGAAGGATCGGGAGCATCCCTCAACTCCAGTGCCAAGAAACCACTAGAAGCTCTCTGGGCACGTGGCCTCCCCCATCCATGTTGGGCCTGCACGTATCAGGGGGACTAACAGGCCGAGACAGCTGGCAAGTGTGCTGGCTATCAGGTAACCAGAGACGAAGAACACCCAAAGCAGCACTTAAGGGCAGAAAAACTTGATGTGGGATTATGTCCAACATGCCTGGCTGCAGACTCACCATGACGGTAACACTTTAGTATGGGAGACATAAAAAAACTTAATTACTAGTGAATTAGTAATGATCAAGATGTCACTTTAGTATGGGGAACATATTCTAAGTAACAAAAACTTAATTACTAGTGAATTAGTAATGGACAAGATGTCACTTTAGTATGGGGAACATATTCTACGTAACAGAAACTTAATGTACAGTAATTTAACCCTATGAACACTTGTAGTTTTGTGTGTTGTTATGTAAGAACAGAGCATATTCATTAAGTGTTAGTAAGGGAGAATAACTCTTCTTGTGGTACTACCACCTTATAAAGGCCATACTAAGCGAAGCATATTGAGATGGTACTACTAATAAGCAATAATTCTGAGGTTATAGAGGGAAAACTCATAGTTAATGGCTTACTGGTTGTATAATAAGGCCATGCAGAATAAGGCATTAATAAGTACTTAATAATGACCAATTAAGAGCCAATATGTTGCTAATTTGCATGCTCATAAGCACCTAATTAAAGGTGACTACGTTCCCCATACTAAAGTGTTGCCAAAAATAGTATTAAAAGTTGTTAAAATGTTAACTTTGGTGTCAGCTAGTTTCTTAACAGACACACTAACATATGTAATGCATTAATATCTCAACTGGATATTAATCTTGACAGAATAGAGAGTTTAAAAACCCGGCGGTCATTTTGACCGCCCACGGTCGTTTTAGGTAGGAGGGACGTCCCGCCCGTTCTAGTGTTAATTGTGAGATCGTGACACTAAAATAGATCCAAGAAACGAACTGTTGAACTGACGCATCAATTAGGAGGGCTGCCTTGACACAAGTTAGACGAGAAATACTGAAGAGGGCAAAAAGAAACTAGCTTTGAAGGTTCCTTTTATGTGTGCAGGATTGGGGAGGTTAAGAGAGGAGTGCTGCAGGATCACTCTGCGGGGGGGGGGGGGACGCTGGTCGTCTGGATCAGTCTTGGCTTGCCGCGTCGTGCTGTGACTGCCAGATTCGGTTCCACTATGCTGCATGGACAGGCTCTCCTCAGACAACTGGATTGTAATGAGGGTGACTGACTGGGATGCTCGAAGGGCCTGCCAACTCGTTTTTCTCCTCATCCTCATAGCTTTCCCTCTTTCTTCCTCTCCCTCTCCCTCTCCCTCTCCCTCTCTCTGTCTCTCTCATCAGACTTACTCATAGGATGGCACAATCTTCTTCTTCCTCTTCTTCATTCGGCTGCTCCTCCATTAGGGGGCGCCACAGTGGATCATGTGTTTCCATCTCCTCCTGTCCTCTGCATCTTCCTCTGTCACACCAGCCACCTGCATGTCCTCCCTCACCACATCCGTAACCCTCCTCGTTGGCCTTCCTCTTCTCCTCTTCCCTGGCAGCTCCATATTCAGTATCCTTCTCCCAATATACCCAGCATCTCTCCTCCACACATGTCCAAACCATCTCCATCTTGCCTCCCTTGCGCCTCTCTTGCTTGGGTTCCCGCCTTGCGTGCACCTTCCTCCACTCTTATACGTCTTCTTCAACTTCCACCATTTTGATCCTTGGCTCTGCCTTCATTGTCTTCCTTTTCTTGGTCTCCGGAGTCATCTTACAGACCACCATCCAATGCCGCCTAGCTAAGTTCTCCCTGGTCACCACCCTGCAGTCTTCCATCTCTTTCAGATCCTGCATAACATATAGTCGACCCGCGTGCACCCTCCTCCACTCTTACACGTCACCCCTGTATTCCCGCCTCTTCTTGATATACATATTGATGGCTCACCCCTCAGCAGCTGGCCAACAGCCGGCCTCAGGCTAATCTGCTGCACCTGAGAAGAAAGCGGCAAATTGCGCAGCCATCAAAGATGGCAAAGTAAAGGGAGAAGGGGGAGATGTCTTCATCGCTCATTCAGAATATGCTCTTACCACAGGGCTGACACCATTTTGGCGAGACCTAGTCCAGGATTGATCAGGAGAACAGAAGACTAGGTGTTACACAGAACGCATGTTACAACCAGGATCACTATTTTCCCCCGAGGACGGACGTTGCATGAGGTGCTGTAATCTGAATGGCTTCCCAACACGTTGACACAGCCACGATTCACTCACCACATGCGAGTAACACGACGTTAGAGGCACGTGTCGTGCAGAAAACCTGTGCTATAGATTCACTGACAAACTGCACATGTATAAACGTAAATTCGGGCTTGGAGGGTGGTCTCAGAGTCAGGGCATCGGTATATGTGATGGCGGATCACACAAAGCGCCGCTGACTGGCTACTTAGCTGAATATGCATGGATGCCAGACACAGCAGCAGGAACTACCATGTCAGCCGCTTAAATGGCCGTTGTCGGTCGTCATCAGACCATAGAGATGAGGTAGTGTGGGCCTGCTCTCCCTCCTGTGTGTGTGTGTGTGTGTGTGTATGTGGGCCCTGTGCGGTGGTCTGGCGGCCTGTCCAGGGTGTCTCCCCGTCTACCGCTCATTGACTGCTGGGATAGGCTGCAGCATCCCCGCGACCCTGAGAGCAGGATGAGCTGTCCGGAAAGTGGATGGATCGTTAAGTGAACGTATATGAAGTTTAGTTTGCTAATTACTACGATAATTAACAACTAACCCCAACCGTAAATATATGTCAGCCATTTAGCCTTCCTTATTCATGATTTAGTAGCACTGGGGCTATGCCTCTCACCCAGCAGGGCTGTGAGCTGGGGGCGTGGTCAAAGACGGGGGCGTGGTTTAGGTTGGGGGTTTGGTTTACGTTCCCGAGCTCTTTGGCGCAGGGTTGTTCCTGTTTCAGTTTGGTTTTGGAGCTGAGGAATAAAGTTCAAACTCGCCTTCGTCTCCTGTGTTTTTCCTCATCCTGCCACATTATTATTATTATTTTACGTTTTATTGCGCTTAATCGGTTTATTTTATTGTTATTTTACCTTTTATCCTGCTTAATTCGTTTATTTTATAAGTTTATTTTACCCTTTATCCTGCCTAATTGGTTTATTTTATGTTTATCTTTCGTTTAATTCTGCTTAATCGGTTTATTTTATTGTTATTTTACCTTTTATCCTGCTTAATTGGTTTATTTTATTGCTATTTTACCTTTTATCCTGCTTCATTTATTTTATAAGTTTATTTTACCCTTTATCCTACCTAATTGGTTTATTTTATGTTTATTTTACGTTTTATTCTGCTTAATCGGTTTATTTTATTGTTATTTTACCTTTTATCCTGCTTAATTCATTTATTTTATAAGTTTATTTTACCCTTCATCCTGCCTAATTGGTTTATTTTATGTTTATCTTTCGTTTAATTCTGCTTTATCGGTTTATTTTATTGTTATTTTACCTTTTATCCTGCTTAATTGGTTTAGTTTATGTTTATTTTACGTTTTATTCCGCTTAATCGGTTTATTTTATTGTTATTTTACGTTTTATTGTGCTTAATCTGTTTATTTTATGTTTATTTTACCTTTTATCCTGCTTAATTGGTGTATTTTATGGTTATTTTACGTTTTATTCTGCTTAATTGGTTTATTTTATGGTTATTTTACCTTTTAGCCTTCCTAATTAGGGGTCCAAGCAACGAAGCTGGTGGACCCCTATTGTATTTGTTAGGATTAATGGTTTATTTTACTGTTATTTTACGTTTTATTCTGATTAATTGGTTTATTTTATTGCTATTTTACGTTTTATTCTGCTTAATCGGTTTATTTTATTGTTATTTTACTTTTTATCCTGCTTAATTGGTTGGTTTTATGTTTATTTTACGTTTTATTCTGCTTAATCGGTTTATTTTATGTTTATTTTACCTTTTATCCTGCTCAATTAATTTATTTTATGTTTATTTTACCTTTTAGCCTGCTTAATTGGTGTATTTTGTGGTTATTTTACGTTTTATTCTGCTTAATTGGTTTAGTTTATGTTTATTTTACGTTTTATTGTGCTTAATCGGTTTATTTTATGTTTATTTTACCTTTTATCCTGCTCAATTAATTTATTTTATGTTTATTTTACCTTTTATCCTGCTTAATTGGTGTATTTTATGGTTATTTTACCTTTTAGCCTCCCTAATTAGGGGTCCAAGCAGCGAAGCTGGTGGACCTCTATTGTATTTGTTAGCATTATTGGTTTATTTTATTGTTATTTTACGTTTTATTCTGATGAATTGGTTTATTTTATTGCTATTTTACCTGTTATTCTGCTTAATCGGTTTATTTTATTGTTATTTTACGTTTTATTCTGATTAATTGGTTTATTTTATTGCTATTTTACGTTTTATTCTGCTTAATCGGTTTATTTATTGTTATTCTACCTAGTTGATTTATCGTATGCCTTTATTGTATGGTTTGTGTACATGTTTTACAGCTCTCGTGGTGTCTGCTCTTTGTTTTTTAGAGGGTGAAGAGTTTCCGGTAGTAATGTTTGCCTAATTGTTGTTTATGGTGTGAATAATAATGAAGGGCTCTGGGTTTGACCACGTGTCATCTGTGTGGAGTTTGCATGTTCTCCCCCCCCCCCCCCCCGTTTGCCTGAGTTTCCTCTGGGCATCCCAGCTTACTCCTGTGTGTGTGTGGTGGTTGTGGGGGGGGGGGCTTGTGATGAACTGGCCTCCTGTCCAGCGTGTCTCACTGCCTTCCTTCTAATTCATGTTAGGGGAGACTCCACCCCCCCCCGCCGCCCATGACCCCAAACTGGATTAAGAGTATACAATGGAGGATGTGCATACATAATCAGCAGAATCGTGGGGCACGCTCACACAGCCGGCATCTTGAATTAAACGACACTTTATTCTCCCTCTTTCAACAAGGCCGCACGAGGAGGGCAACATTTTGGATCAGCGTGTGCACATACACGGAGTGTGTACTACGCTCGCTCCAGGCGCCACGTGGGCTCCTCCGCACGGCAGGCAAACGAGTCTAGTCCGCAATTTACTCACCTCGAGCCGGCTTAACAATTCACGAGAGGGCCCAGCGTCCGCCTGCGGAGTGAGGACAAAACTCAACCCCGCATGTACAGACAGGGGGCGCTGTGCGGCCAGCTTTTCACCTTCAGAGCCTAAACGGCTTCCTGTTTGTAGGTTTTTATGCGGGTGCTTGTGCACGAGGCACATGAGAATACTCCGGTGCGCGAGGGCAGGCGTTATTGGGAGCGCGCTCTTCTTTAAAGTTTAAAAGGGCCTGCTGGCGCCGAGACGTGCCGAGCATGGGGATGAGACCACGTCCTGGGAATGAGAGCAGAGCAGGGCGCCCCTACCGGGGCAGGTAGAGTGGCATGCGCGGTGCACGCATACATCCCTACAGGCTGATCCGCAGGGACGTTGTTGACGGTATTTGTGTGGGTTCTACAGAGGAAGCGGCTCCTGCAGAGTCCTGAGGATGCGTTTGCACTATGATGTGTCTATCCAGCTGAAGTGATGGTGCCTATTCTCGGTCACAACTGTGTGTGTGTGTGTGTGTGTGTGTGTGTGTGTGTGTGTGGTCTCCCGGCTCGCCACCTTGCCATGGTGGAGAGCCTTGCATGTACTAATGATGCCAAGCGCTAAGCCGTCCGGATCAACCAAGGCAGAGGGAGGTTCCAGACGGGACAAAGACCTCAACGGCGGAACTGCCAGAAGATGTCACCAGGTCACAACCGCAGTAAAGCGGATGAAGGCTGCAGCAGAGGGTGGTCCTAATCGTCTTGGTTCTCCATGCCATTGGACTCTGGCCACCCCATAACAAGGACCATGTGGTGGCTGCAGGTGGATCAGCCCCTCCACGTTAAAAGCTGTCGAGTGAATGCATCCTCCCACAAAGGGATTAACCCATAAACATCCTTGGTCAAAGCCCTGTAGCCATCAGGAAGCGGTGATGGGGGCAGGACAGGAGGCCGACATGCCTACTATTACCTGCCACCATCGCACAACATCAGCTGATATGGACTGGCCACGTCCTCCCCATGTCTGACTCTCCCCCCCCCCCCCCCCCGAAGCAAGTCCTTTGCTCGCGACAGGACGCCGTGCCCAGGAGGACAAAAGAAGTGATATAAAGATAACATCGATGCCCACATCAAAAGTTTGGCATCGACCTTAAAACCTGGGAACAGGCAGCAAAAACCAGGGAGACCGGGAGACTGGTTGTCCATGAGGGTGCTGGGCACTACAACCATGACCTCCACCATGCTGCTGAAAACAAGCGCAGACTCAGAAAGGAGTGAGTGACCAGAAAGCCTCAAACCACATCTTCAACCAAACCTTCACACCCTTGCCCACATTGCCCCAGAATGTGTGGCTCCATGATCGGCCTCTACGCCCACCTGAAGATCTACAAGGACCCAGCAGGAGGACAGTCATACTCGACCCCAAGTGACCGTCAATGATGATAATGATGATGATGATGATGATGATGATGATGATGTTGTGTGTGTGTGTGCTTTCATTTATCTACATTTATGAGGACCAAATGTCTTCATGAGGATAGTAAAATCACATACCATCTACCTTGTGGGGACAATTTTGGTCCTGCTGAGGTTAATTAACCTAACGGTTAATTCTGGGCTAGGGGTCAGGTTTATTCTGGGCTAGGGGTCAGGTTTATTCTGGGCTAGGGGTCAGGTTTATTCTGGGCTAGGGGTTAGGTTAATTCTGGGCTAGAGGTTAGGGTAATCCTGGGCTAGGGGTCAGGTTTATTCTGGGCTAGGGGTTAGGTTAATTCTGGGCTAGAGGTTAGGGTAATTCTGGGCTAGCGGTCAGGTTTATTCTGGGCTAGGGGTTAGGTTAATTCTGGGCTAGAGGTTAGGGTAATTCTGGGCTAGGGGTCAGGTTTATTCTGGGCTAGGGGTTAGGTTAATTCTGGGCTAGAGGTTAGGGTAATTCTGGGCTAGGGGTCAGGTTTATTCTGGGCTAGGGGTTAGGTTAATTCCGGGCTAGAGGTTAGGGTAATTCTGGGCTAGGGGTCAGGTTTATTCTGGGCTAGGGGTTAGGTTAATTCTGGGCTAGAGGTTAGGGTAATTCTTGGCTAGGCGTCAGGTTTATTCTGGGCTAGGGGTTAGGTTTACGACTACGTTTACAGTTATGTTTCGGTCTAGTATTTAAGTTCAGAGTCTCAGAGGAACTGGGCAGGAATTGGGCTCAGAGTTAAGGTTAGGGTTAAGTGTCGGTTCTTTGTGGAAGGGTTTGGTTTCAGCTCACAGTTAAGGTTAGGGAAAGGGCCGAGGTCAGGTTTAATTTTAGGATTTGGAGGTAGGAAAATAAGATTTTCACCTGGAATTTCTTTGTTGTCCCTTGGGACAAAAATAGGAGGATGAATAAACTAATAACAAATAAAATGTGTGTACATATCTGTTTGTGTGCTCAACCGCGGGTTTGTGTACGCTTGGCCAGTGGAAGCCTTTGGGTCTGCATTGTGCTGTAGTAACTTGGGCTGCATGCACATGTACACACATGTTGCCTGATTGGAGGTCAATTAAAATTCTCCAGCCTTGTCCTTCCTCCTGTTTGCTCAGAGGCTATTACCGGCTGAGCTAGCCTTGATCAACCAAGCATGGTAGCCTAAGCTGTAATTCAGAAAACCTGATTCTTGTATCTCCAACCTGCCTGCTCTGTTGGAAGTGCTGCTGGAAACTCTGGCACCCTCACCCCCCCCCCCAGACATGACTTGCCCGTCTTTCCATTAGATACTCTGAAAGGATTTATTTAGTTTTTACTTTTAAGGCATTGTTGGCCCTGTGTGATGGCCTGGCGGCCTGTCCAGGGTGTCTCCCCGCTTGCTGCCCAATGACTGCTGGGATAGGCTCCAGCAACCCTGCGAGCAGGATAAGCGGTTGGGATAATGGATAGATGGATTGACGGATGGATGTTTTTGCCAATCACTGCATCAGTGGCTTTGTCAAAATAAGAGTCATGATCAGTGTTCACGCGTCATCAATAATATTCATTCTTAGATTTAAAAAAAATAATAACAAAAAAAGTAAAAAATAAGGAAGCCAAAAAGAAAAAAAAACCTCCTGAATAGAATTCATTGCATTCCAGAAGACACTGGTCGAATCCAAGATTCTCCTGGCAAATCATTAAGATTTGGGAAACCTACTTGGACCGGTTCAGCGTAAACAAGTGTCCTGCCTCTCACAAAACGGCCTCGGAGTTCTTCGTTAGCTGTTAGCGTTAGCTCTGTTCCACGTGTAGTCTGACTCGTTCAGGTATGGATATTCTTCGTTAGATGTTAGCGTTAGCTCTGTTCCACATGTAGTCTGACTCATTCAGGTATGGTTATTCTTCGTTCGCTGTTAGCGTTAGCTCTGTTCCACATGTAGTCTGACTTGTTCAGGTACGGATATTCTTCGTTAGCTGTTAGCTCTGTTCCACCTGTAGTCTGACTTGTTCAGGTACGGATATTCTTCGTTAGCTGTTAGCTCTGTTCCACCTGTAGTCTGACTTGTTCAGGTATGGATATTCTTCGTTAGCTGTTAGCGTTAGCTGTGTTCCACCTGTAGTCTGACTTGTTCAGGTATGGATATTCTTCGTTAGCTGTTAGCGTTAGCTGTGTTCCACATGTAGTCTGACTTGTTCAGGTATGGATATTCTCCATTAGCTGTTAGCGTTAGCTCAGTTCCACATGTAGTCTGACTTGTTCAGGTATGGATATTCTTCCTTAGCTGTTAGCGTTAGCTGTGTACCACGTGTAGTCTGACTTGTTCAGGTATGGGCGGATAGGAGCTGCTTACACGCTTGACGATTTAATCTAACAGTACACAACACAGTGCGCCGGCCCTCCCACATCTCCAGACTCAGCTCTGCGGCGGACAGATGGGGCCGGGGGCTGGCTGGCAGCTAGCCATGTAGCACATGGATGCTGTGCAGCACGCACGCCACAAAGTAGGCTACTTTGTCAAATATAGGCTAATATAATGATAATTAAACATTGCTTTGTTTCGACCCTGGCCAGTTCGACTGTTTATGTCTCCTGTGCCTGTCAGCAGTACGGTCTTCTGTGCTGCGTCTTCTATCACCACAGCTAGCATTCTGTCTCCAGGATGGTGTACAGCACGTCCCCATCATGTACATACACGTGTTGCATGAGGGGTGTATTTGATGCACTACAGATGTGCAAACACCAAAAAAGAAAACAGAATAAAAATAGCTCTTGGCATGTCCTCGCAAATATACACACATACACTCACACAAATAACCTAATAACCTTCAGTTGCAGAGCTGCAGACAGAGACACACTGCTGCTGCTGCTGCAGGCAGCGTGCACCCTGGGACTCCAGCTGTGCTCAAAAGGCCCCTCCCACCTGTTCAGTCGCGCCAAGCCGATCTAAAGGAACTGCTGCTCGGCGGTTCCCCTCATTTTATGGAAGTACCCCTGAGCCTGAGCCCGAGTCAGACACCCGCTTACTCGCTGTACATGACGACGCACAGCGCGGAGGAAATCCGGGCTGCTTAACAGAAAGTCTGCGCATCGACGAACCCTTCGGCCGAAGGGGAAGGGCGCTCGCGGGAGCCAAAGGTCACCCTTGTTGTGTTTGGTAAAATGCACGGCCGTGGTCTCCAAGCCTTGACCGGATGGATCACATGCAAAGGTTTTACGCCAGATGCCCTCCCTGACGCAACCCTCCCCATTTCTCTGGACCCGGGACCGGGTCTGAGGACGGACTGGCTTGTGCATGCTCAGTGGCTCTTACTAATAATGCATGACCCAACAGGACCCTCCATACCAGCACTGGAGTGGCACTTAACGACAACTTTCTTGTGCTATTTTTATTTTACTTTTTTTTTTTACTTGTAAACGATGTATTTTTTTTTATTTTTTTCGAAATTTACTTCTAGTTTTCCCCCTTATCCCACCCGATTAACCCAATGGCATATGACCGGAACTCTTGTGGAATAACTCCCCTGGCTCACGTTTCCTCAGGAAGGAGATAAGTGTAACACCAGCTTCCTTCAAACTCGTGTCGGCTGCTCTCGCTACTTTACACGCGGAAGCCTCCTCGCATGGATTGCATCACCCTCAGGCCGCGAAGGAGGCGTAGGGCGAATGCTTCTGGTTGCTTGGCTGCAGGCGCCCGGGTGGGCCAGAGGGGTCGCAGGAGAACGACGAGTCCCCGAACACTACACCGATCTACACCCACTATCCCTCGGGTAAGGGTGTCCTAATGAAGGCCTGACCCCGTGGACGCTCTGGCCGTGACCGGTTACGACGAGTCTGGGATACGAACCTCCCAGCCACGTGACGAGCGGGCTGCAAGAACGGAGGTTTAGTCCGCTCGGCCAACGGAGCGGCCGTAAACGAGGTATTTATCCATACATAATTTACTACCACATGCCTCCTCCCATACGTGTGGAGTCACCAGCCGCTTTTTTTCACCTGACAGTGAGGAGTTTCACCAGGGGGGCGTACCGACCACAGGAGGCGCTAGTGCCGGGGCGTCCGTGTAGAGTAGCGGATCTCCAGTTCGAATCCCCGTGTGGCCTCCGGCTTGGTCGGGCGTCCCTACAGGCTGAAACTCCTCCCTGTCAGGTGAAAAGAAGCGACTGGTGACTCCACATGTATGTGAGGAGGCGTGTGGTAGTCTGCAGGCCTCCCCGGATCGGCAGAGGGGGGTGGAGCAAATCGTGAATGATACTTCCGTGTCATGAAGTAGTCCAGATTAAAGAGCAACGACATAGGTTTGTTTCGTTTTTTTTTTTTTTTTTTGTATCCTGTCTGGATTCTCGCCTCACCAGGCTACATAAGCTAGGCTGTAGCTACCGCAGGGGGCAGTCGACGGTAACCACGGTAACCAGTCGACTAAAGGGTGCGACCCTGATAGGTTATTTACTTCTGATTCTGTCTTGTGTTTCTATTTATTTCTGTTCATCTCATCTCGTCATCAGCCGCTCCTCCTCCGGCAGCGGGGGGGGGGGGGTCCCGGGGGGGTCCCGGTGGCAGCAAGCTAAGTAGGGCCCTCCAGACACCCCTCTCCCCAGCACCGCCCCCCGGCTCCTCTCGGGGGATCCCAACCCGTCCCAGCTCAGATTGGACATTGTTAAAACCCAGTTTCTGTATTTCTGATTCTGATTCTGGTTCTGGTTCTGATTCTGATTCTGGTTCTGATTCTCATTCTGGTTCTGATTCTGGTTCTGATTCTGGTTCTGATTAGAGGATATAGAAAACGCAATGCAGGCAACTGTTCAACCATATTCCACTGGTGTGTAAGATGTACTCTTGGGAAATAGTACACAACTAAGGCCTCCTGTGATACAATGATGAACAATGTCCTGCTAAAGCTATGGGGAGTACTTCATATATATTCAGCCAGTGGACTCCAGACGCTGCTAACAGACATATTAAGATGCATGCTGTGGTTTTTGATCTGGTCTTAATCGGGTCGTGTAGGTGGGAGGGTGTGACGACGTGACAAACCGGCGGAGGAACTGCAGGATTACAGGCCGGGGCTTCTCTAGACCGGATCCCTCTGTCAACCTGCTCACAACATGACAGTCGTGCTATCCGAGTCCTACTGCTGAATGATGACTCAGGGAGTTATGTGAACTAACAGATGGATTTATTAAAAGGAGTTTTTATCTCGTCACACTCTGTGCCCGGTCTGCACACATGGCTCCTTGGTTCGATGCCTGCTTCTGCATGGAGGCGTCACCTTACTGTTATACCACGTGCACGTGAGGAGGACTTGGACTCTGTATGCTGATGATGTAGTGGTGTGAGGGCCTGTCCACCATCCGGCTCGTCCCTGCTGCTACACAGACACGTTGCATTGGAGCCTATCCCATTAGTCATTGGGCGGCAGGCGGGGCGACACCCTGGAAAGGCCACCAGGCCATCACATGGCCGACACACACACACACACACACACACACACACACACACACACACACACACACCTAGGGACAGTTTAGTACGGCCGGGTCACCTGACCTACATGTCAGTTCCACGTGTAGTCTGACTTGTTCAGGTATGGATACTCTTCGTTAGCTGTTAGCGTTAGCTCAGTTCCACCCAGATCCTTTACCACGTCTGATCCAATTTCTTTGGGCCAGTTTTATATATATTGTGTGTGTGTGTACAAAACATTGTTAGTCTCAAAATAAACAGCCGGCCCTTTCTTTTTACCTTCGAGCCCTCTAGAACAGTGGTTCTCAACCTTTTTGGGGTCCTGGACCCCCTGCGTATTTTTGATCTACCCTGAGGACCCCTCCACCTGATCTTTCTATAAATGTCATAGGATCTTCTTTTTTTTTTAAAGATATTTCATTTTCACGGACCCCCTTGCAATTACACCACGGACCACTAGGGGTCCGCGGACCCCCCGTTGAGAAACCCTGCTCTAGACAAATTCAAAAGTTGTTGTTTTTTTGTGCGGATCTTGTAGTTTTGGGGGGATTTATTAACTTTGTGCACAGCATTCCAACGATTTCTGACAAACGAGTCGCCAAATGAAGCTAACAGCTGTATGGTTTTGCTAAGTTGGAACAGCAGAAATTATATGAAGCAAAAGGCCGAGAATCACTTCCAGGTCACTGTCCGCTGCAACAAGTCAGTCAGCCACGCTGCAGGTGAACAGGTGCTGCAGGTGAACAGGTGCTGCAGGTGAACAGGTGCTGCAGGTGAACAGGTGCTGCAAGTGAACATAAGCTGCAGGTGAACAGGTGCTGCAGGTGAACAGGTGCTGCCAGTGAACAGGTGCTGCAGGTGAACAGGTGCTGCAAGTGAACAGGTGCTGCAGGTGAACAGGTGCTGCAGGTGAACAGGTGCTGCCAGTGAACAGGTGCTGCAGGTGAACAGGTGCTGCAGGTGAACAGGTGCTGCAAGTGAACATAAGCTGCAGGTGAACAGGTGCTGCAAGTGAACATAAGCTGCAGGTGAACAGGTGCTGCAGGTGAACAGGTGCTGCAAGTGAACATAAGCTGCAGGTGAACAGGTGCTGCAAGTGAACATAAGCTGCAGGTGAACAGGTGCTGCAGGTGAACAGGTGCTGCAAGTGAACATAAGCTGCAGGTGAACAGGTGCTGCAGGTGAACAGGTGCTGCAGGTGAACAGGTGCTGCAGGTGAACATGTGCTGCAGGTGAACAGGTGCTGCGAGTGAACATAAGCTGCAGGTGAACAGGTGCTGCAGGTGAACATAAGCTGCAGGTGAACAGGTGCTGCAAGTGAACATAAGCTGCAGGTGAACAGGTGCTGCAGGTGAACAGGTGCTGCAAGTGAACAGGTGCTGCAAGTGAACATAAGCTGCAGGTGAACAGGTGCTGCAGGTGAACAGGTGCTGCAGGTGAACAGGTGCTGCAGGTGAACAGGCGCTGCAAGTGAACAGATGCTGCAGGTGAACAGGTGCTGCAGGTGAACAGATGCTGCAGGTGAACAGGTGCTGCAGGTGAACAGGTGCTGCAGGTGAACAGGTGCTGCAGGTGAACAGGTGTGTGTGGCTCTCAGTAAGGCTTTATTCAAAATGAGCTGCAAACACCGAAGCATGCAAATAGCCTCTCCTTCAAAGTGCTGCCTCCCAGAAGCGCCTCTCACTGATAATTACACACCCAACCTGCCCACTGGTTCATCAGGCCGAGCCACAGATCTACTTCTGAGATGCTAACCCCCACGGCCCACACCCCCCTTAGCTCTCTCTCTCTCCCTCCCCCAACCTCTCTCTGTCCTCCTCTCTCTCTATCTTTCTCCCCCACTTTCTCTCTATCTCTCTCCCCCTCTTCCTCTCTCTTTCTCTCCCCCTCCCACACTCTCTCTCTCCACCTCCCGCTCTCTCTCTCCCTCTCTATTGCCCCCTCTCTCTCGCTTTCTTCCCCCCCACACTCTCCCTCTCTCTGCCCCTCCTCCTCCCCCTCTCCCTCTCTCGCAACCCCCTCTCACTAACACTAAATTATAGATCATGCAGGCTGTATATGTAGGGAGGGGTGGGGGTCAAGGGGTTGAGAGCTCTCAGTTGCATCAGTAGAGATGTAGAGATGAAAGCATGGCGGAGACATGCTCAATTAGAGTTTCTCTCTGCTGCTAACGGTAACCCCCCCCCCTCCCTCCTCTGGAGACATGGCAGGATACACATCCACCTAAGGTGGGATGCTGCAGTGACCAGGACACATACTGGATGCCCAATTGTGTCTGTAGGGACGCCCGAGCAAGCCCGAGGTAACACAGGGATTCGAACTTGCGAGCCCCGTGTTGGTAGGCAACGGAATAGACCGCTACGCCATCCGGACGCCCCGTTAATTTGAAAGTCACATGGAAGTATCCAGTAAAATACAACATGCAATAAAACCTCCACGGGGATACACTACACTTATCTTTTTAGAGAAGAGTTTAACTGAATTTTCGCCTCCAACATCTCCTGAATTATGACGTCAAGGCAACATTTCCTTAATATGCAGAAAAAATGGCCAAACAAGGTTGGGCTCTAGGCTGTCCAACAACATCCAGCCCACAGTTCAGCAACGCTACTGGTCCCTGGACGGACCCAGACACGGTCGTCATTTTCAACAGATCATATCCTACTATCTCATAAATGTATTGCTATGTTGCTATATCTCTTTGCAAAGATAAGAGTCCAATCACACTTTTATCATGCAATCTATAAGTTACTTGGATAATAAACAAAAAAATACGCTACATTCACTTTTACATCATCTCATCTCATCTCATCTCATCTCATCTCATCGCATCTCATCTCATCTCTTCATCTCATCTCCTCATCTCATCGCATCTCATCTCATCTCATCTCATCTTCTCATCTCATCGCATCTCATCATCTCATCTCATATTATCATCTCATCGCATCTCATCTCATCTCATCTTCTCATCGCATCTCATATTATCATCTCATCGCATATCTCATCTCATCGCATCTCATCTCATCTCATCTCCTCATCGCATCTCATCTCATCTCATCGCATCTCATCTCATCTCATCTCATCATCTCATCTCATCTCCTCATCACATCTCATCTCATCTCATCACATCTCATCTCATCTCATCATCTCATCTCATCTCATCTCATCGCATCTCATGTCATCTCATCTCATCATCAGCCGCTTTTCCGGGGTAGAGTCGCGGTGGCAGCACGCTAAGACGTCCCTCTCCCCAGCAACGTCCCCCAGCTCCTCCTGGGGGATCCCAAGGCGTTCCCCGGACATGTAGTCCCTCCAGCGAGTTCTGGGTCTACCCTGGGGTCTCCCCCCAGTTGGACGTGCCCGATACAGCTCCAAAGGAAGGCGCCCACGAGGCATCCTAATCAGATGACCGAACCACCTCAACTGGCTCCTTTCGACGCAAAGGAGCAGCGGCTCTACTCCGAGCTCCCTCCGGATGTCTGAGCTCCTCACCCTATCTCTAAGGTTGAGCCCAGACTCCCTACGGAGGAAACTCATTTCAGATATGCATTCTTGTGTTATCTGCACTGTGCTGGGATATCACTTTCCACTGTGATGCGCTTGGTGTCATGTGACTAGAAGAGCACTTAAGAAAGCACAATAACTGCTGTGACTGTCACTACAACGTGTTCTGGGAGCAGTTCATACAACAGTTCAGGACTGTAGGTCTTAGCCGCCGGTAGGACGTTTCTGGGACATGCTCATGGCCTGTGTCACGCCAAAGCGTGTGACGCACCCGCCGGTCCAACGCGTCAGTGTCACGCTTTGCCTCGCTCAGGCGTTATAAGTACACGCGTGTATGGATTGAATGCACACCTGACAGATCCTGGCTGAGACGTGGTCACACCGGGAGCCAGCAGGAGGTGTTCTGGGACGTCTGATCACATTACCAGCACAACTCGAAACCGATGGAGTTTCTGCGCATTGAGTCTATGTGCCAACTCGCATCACTCTCCCAGCAGACTGCATGACGCCCCCTTGTGGCATTGCAATACGGGGATCGCCAGTTCAAATCCCCGTACAGACACAATTGGCCGTGTCTGCGGGTGGGAAGCCGGATGTGGGTATGTGTCCTGGTCACTGTACTAGCGCCCCCACTGGTCCGTCGGGGCGCCTGTTCGGGGCGGGAGGGGGAACTGAGGGGAATAGCGTGATAATCCCACGTGCTACGTCCCCCTGGTGAAACTCCTCACTGTCAGGTGAAAAGAAGCGACTGGTGACTCCACGTGTATGGGAGGAGGCATGTGGTAGTCTGCAGCCCTCCCTGGATCAGCAGAGTGGGTGGAGCAGAGACCGGGACGGCTCGGAAGAGTGGGGGTAATTGGCCGGATACAATTGGGGAGAAAAGATGGGAAACATACCCCCCCCAAAAAAAAACAGACATACAATAACGCTTACACCCCCCTCATAAATGGTCAGTCATGCCTGAGACTCTTCTTATGGGCTCTCAAAATTACAAGCTACCAAATTATGCATTTATTTTTTAATTCATTCATTCATGATGGAATGAAAGTGATTATGATTATGCGATGAATGAATGAATAACGGAATTCATTCATTCATTGTAATTTTCTACTCCTTGAAGAGTGTGGTTGAACGTTAACACGGCTAGCTAACTTGGTGCGAACACAGTTAAATAATATTTGCATGCTGGGAAATCACGAAGTCGCTGCTACTCCTCAGCTTACTGGTCCTCCTCCATCAGCACAAAACAAAACTTTAGCGGGACTAAACACGATTTATCCTCGCACACGGGCTCATCTGAAACCAGCAAATCCTTTCCGATTTAGCAGTGTCTATAAACCTGCCTCTGGTTAGCGCCTCCTGGTGGCCAGATAACGTGTGTCATGTCACGTCTGTTTTCCCAAAGATTCGTGCAGTTAAGAGGGACACGTGACCATGCCACGTGCGCTGCTTCCGGTTGCCAGTCAGCAGACAAATCTTCGCGCGGTCTTCCACAAGGGGGGGCCCCCCCGTCATCAGCTATGGCGGGAAAAACCTGCTGAGTTGGCATGCCAACGCGCCGGAAAAGCAGCCCTCCATACCTCTGTTATATAGCAGGATGGAAACGGCTGAAAATACAAGGTTGTGGAGTTAGAAAACAACGAGACAGCAGACGTGAGAGTAGACGTAGTCGAGGTAGTTTACTAGCTCCAACTTAGCATGTCATACATTCGACAACCACACTCAACTCTGAACCTGAAGCGGAAGTGCATTATCTGACCCCTCGCCTCTTCCCTTAAAGGTACACCGTCCTCTTAGGTGAATATCTCTCGTTATATAGATGTGGGTCACCACAAGGTGCTGAAAAGCTGCTGCACGGCATTCTGCGCACCAAACAACCTTAAAACCCGGAAGCGGAATGTTATCTCCCGCCAAAAACAGGAGCGGTGACCCGGGAGACGGACGTGATGGCGGGAAGCTCGCCGGTGGGAAGACAAGGAGCAGCTCCTGTGGAATCAATCTCCTGGATGTGTGTGTGTGTGTGCAGGTCACATTTCATCATAAGCAATTAGCCAAATGTTTTTCTTAGGCCTGCAGAAAAGAAAAGAAAATAATTCCAATGGACTATTTATGTAAAACGACGTGTGTCTTGGGCATAAAGCTAAGTAGCTAGGCTAACAGCGATAGCCCATGACGGCAGTGAGAGACAGCGTCACAGCAACGCTATAAACTAAACTAATGACCCCGGGACTGCGCTAATGACTCTCTGGTCCTGCTGATGAGTCTGGCTAAATACCGGCGCCGGTCTTCACGAAACAATGCAATTAAATGAGATCGTAACCATAGCTTTCAATACAGACGAGGGATCCCTTTCAGCTTAGTGACAGATGCAGAACCCCCCCCCCCCATCCCCCACGCTGGTTCTGCCTACTTCCTGCCTCTTCAGAATCAGAAACGCTTTATTTGTCATTTCTTTTCATGCACTTGTGCACAGGAAATGAAACGAAACATCATTTACCCCCCCTCCCCCCCCCAGCCCACAGCAGCGCAACACAAAGACTATAATCACTGTCCAGGAGAACGAATACCAGCCAGGATGACTGTCAGAACTGCTGGTATGCATGGACTAGCATTTAGCTTAGCCTGCCCCGCTTCCGCATCCTGTCAGACCGCCCTCGGTGTCTCCTCTTCGGGCACAGCTCCAGGAAGGGCCGTGGTCCCTGGGCCCGCAGGATGCAGCAGACCAGGCTCTCCCAGCCATTAAACGAAGAAAACATTATGTATGCCAGCTTGCCACGGTGTAGACATGCAGAATTGCTATGTGGCTGAATACTGCTTTCCAGACATGTCCCACATGGTGTAATGAGAAGTATGTGTAGTACTATGAGTATTACTATGAGGGTATGGTCGTTGTGTTGAAAGGAATCTGAAACCACATTTACTACATTCAGAACATTACGGTAATACTGCCATATTATGCTCCGTGAGCGTCGCTATGGAGATAAGAAGTGTACTGACTACAGCATTTCCCTTCTTTTTCAGGAGCAGCTTATAAAGTGTGTTGTCATTCTCAGTATCCCTGACACAGCATCGCTGTGTACACGGTGTGTGTCGGTGGGTGTGTGTCGGTGTGGCTGTACGGGCTGATCGCATTATCCCCTTGTTTTGAAAGAGACATTCGCAGAGGGAGCCGTGATATTAAGACACCTTGTGAATAATTAATTGGGGGATCATGCAGATGAGGGGCAGACGGCCTGATGGATGCCAGCAGCAAAGTGAGCAGAATACTCCGTGCGTCACCCGCCATGACTCCCGCCGTCCAAGCCGCTCCTCCTCGTCAAGGTCACCGGGAGCTCGGCGGCGTCGGCGTCTGGAGCTCCTCGGCCGTCCTCCCGCGCTCTGGGACCTGACGTCCTGCGCTCCCCGCACCGGCCGAGTGGAGGAGTCCCCACCCAACCGACACGTCGTTACCAGGGACAAAGACGCCAAACGGGGTCCCCGGTCCACCTCGGAAGAATAACGGCGCGCCTCTTTCTGGCCGGAAATGACGGAGCCAGGGCGAGTCTCCGCTATGCGGTGAGCCGCGGCTGCTCCAGACACTGCTGAATACAGTATTCGGATTCCCAGCCCAGCTCCACGGCTGAGACGGGAATTACACGCACCGTTTCTCATAAATAGTTCAAATGAAATAATTAATAGGCGATGGTTCAATTCAGGGTTTTAACCAAATTAACACGAATCCTCGAGCTCCCAGTCAGCAGCCCCGGGAGGCGCCTCACGCCGAGATCACAGCTTGGCTTCAGAAACACACTGATGGGCGGGAAGCCGGATGTGGGGATCTGTCCTGGTCGCTGCACTAGCGCCTCCTCTGGCCGGTCAGGACGCCTGTTCGGGGGAATAGGGATGCAGCACGTGGGGATCATCCCACGTGCTACGTCCCCCTGGTGAAACTCCTCACTGTCAGGTGAAAAGAAGCGGCTGGCGACTCCACGTGTATGGGAGGAGGCATGTGGTAGTCTGCAGCCCTCCCCGGATCAGCAGAGGGGGTGGAGCAGAGAGTGGGGTGATTGGACCGGTACAATTGGGGAGAAAAACGGGGGGGGGGAACAAATTGATATCAGACTGAGGAATAATTAGGACTGTGTGGAGATGGGACACGAAAGAGAGAAGATGAAGTGGGCAGTCGTGTGACCAGTACCAACGGGTAAAAGACTCGAGCATGTTGCGCAGGCGCTTCTCAAAACCGAGTAATTAATTTCACAACTGATCCAAGTGTGCATCTATTGTGATACGTCACCGCAGTCTGGGAATATTCGCTCGCGAGTGATGGATGCCTTCGTGCACACCAGAGAACTGCGGGGAGAACCACCAAGTCGGCGTTTTATCTGGGCTCGTTCCAACATGCCAGCACACATCCCGCGTTACCCGGTCCCGGGTGCACCGTGCGGCACTGTAATCTACTGCCCCCTTTCAATCCCGACCGGAACTCCGCCGTGGGCTCTTGCCGTTTCCAATGAAGGTCAAGCATCCCCCCCCCGCTACCAAAACGTATGCAGTCGAGATTCCCACGCCAGGGGAAATCGCAGGGGTCAGCGCAACCGGAGTGCAATGGTCAAGCCTCGCCCTGGGTGGGCCACCTTCTTTGAGGGGCGAGTCACATTTCTGAGACGTTTGGGACTCTAAGCAGTGACGTCAGAGGGACGGCTACGGCGTCGGCGAAAGTAGGAAACTATGCCATGGTCGATAGCACGCGCCAACGAACAGGAAACTGGTATGACCGCTGCGGTAGAAACCGGAAGTCAGTGGACTACGGTTACGTACAGAGCCGATTCGATTCAATTTTTTTTTATCCCAGGCTCGTTTTAGTAGAGGGCCACGTGAAAAAGAAAGGAAAAGATACAGCACAAGACAAGGACGGAGACACCAGAGCAGGCGGCCGCTTCCGTCCTGAGCGCTGCTGGCAGCGGAGGAGCCCTCCATGAACACACGGGAAACAGGAAGAGAGATACTCATCATCCATAAAACTACTTACAGTAGAATCGAACATAAACGAAATGTCAGTGTCACGTACGATCCATCCATCCATCCATTATCCACACCTCTTACCCTGCTCTCAGGGATGCTGGAGCTTATATCCCAGCAGTCTTTGGGCGGCAGGCGAGGAGACACCCTGGACAGGTCCCCGGACCATCACAGGGCCTCGGACTGTGGGAGGAAACCGGAGCACCCGCACGAAACCCACGCAGACATGGGGAGAACATGCAAACTCCGCACAGAGGACGACCCGGGACCACCCGCAAGGGTGGACTACGCCGGGGCTCGAACCCAGGACCTTCTTATTGTGAGGCGAACGCGCTAAGCACTGCGCCACCGTGCCACCCCAGCTTAAGCCCGCAGAGGATGGTCAAATACGATGAAACCTATCATGACTGAGTGCCTAGACCCTGTTGGGCTCCCGTATAGGCAGGCGCGCTAGTACAACGTCAGGAAGTGCGGGGATAAAATCACGCATGCGCAAAGCTATTTTCTTTCTAATACCGTAGCCATCCCTTCAACCGCCTCTGCTTAAAGACCCTGATGCCGGTGGTTCATTCTCTCTCTCTCTCTCTCTCTCTCTCTCTCTCTCTCTCTCTCTCTCTCTCTCTCTCTCTCTCTCTCTCTCTCTCTCTCTCTCTCTCTCTCTCTCTCTCTCTCTCTCTCTCTCTCTCTCTCTCTCTCACACGCGCCGTCTCTGTGTTTTTGGGCTGGGGTTCATGTGTTTTCGTGAGACGTGAGCACTCCACGACGGTTCTCTCACACACGTACATGGAAAAGCTCTCCAGGTTCAAACCTCCTGACACATTCCAACCCCCAACCCCTCTCCGCCCTGCCACGGAGGTCATCTGCAGGAGCCTCTGAGCTACCAGCAGCAGCTCAGTATAAACTAATTTCCTTCCGCTCAGGAAGCCACGGCTCTGCCCGATGTGATGGCGCGGCCATTAAAGAGTAGCTGCAAGCACTCGTTTATATCCCGTCCACCCACATTGATATAAAGGACAGTGATGGAGGTGTAGAGGACAGTGATGGAGGTGTCCGTGTATGGAGGGTATAAAGGGGTGTAGATGTAGAGGACAGTGATGGAGATCTCCATGTATAAAGCAGATAAGGGGGTGTAGGTCTAGAGGAGAGTGATGGAGGTGTCCGTGTATAGAGGGTATAAAGGGGTGTAGATGTAGAGGACAGTGATGGAGATCTCCATGTATAAAGCAGATAAGGGGGTGTAGGTCTAGAGGAGAGTGATGGAGGTGTCCGTGTATAAAGGGTATACAGGGGTGTAGGTGTAGGTGTGGGTGTAGATACACAGGACTGTTTATTCTTAAATCCACTGTAGTGAGGGTTGCAGTGAGCAGAGCAGATGATTTTGAACAGGGGCAGTACTTGGTGTACTGCCTCCTTGTTCTATGTATGTATGTATGTATGTATGTATGTATGTATGTATGTATGTATGTATGTATGTATGTATGTATGTATGTATGTATGTATTTATGTATTTATATATGCATGTATGTATGTATGTATGTATGCATATTTATGTATGTACGTATGCATGCATGCATGCATGTATGTATGTATGTATGTATATATGTATATATGTATTTATATATGTATTTATATATATGCATATATATGTATTTATGTATGCATATGTATTGTATGTATGTATGTATGTATGTATGTATGTATGTATGTATGTATGTATGTATGTATGTATGTATGTATGTATGCATGTATGCATGCATGCGTATGTATGTATGTATGTATGTATGTATGTATGTATGTATGCATATGTATGTATGTATGTATATATATATATATATGTATATATGTATATATGTATTTATATATGTATTTATATATATGCATATATATGTATTTATGTATGCATATGTATTGTATGTATGTATGTATGTATGTATGTATGTATGTATGTATGTATGTATGTATGTATTCATATATGTATTTATATATATGCATATATATGTATTTATGTATGCATATGTATTGTATGTATGTATGTATGTATGTATGTATGTATGTATGTATGTATGTATGTATGTATGCATGTATGTATGCATGCGTGTGTGTATGTATGTATGTATGTATGTATGTATGTATGTATGTATGTATGTATGTATGTATGTATGTATGTATGTATGTATATGTACATGTATAGGCAGTGTAGCGTGGGACAAGTTGAGCCAAGGGCTCCACGCCTCTTAGCTTGGTTTTAAGGAGACACATTTAGAACATAAAATGTTTTAAGCAGTTATTAAAAAAACAAGATATTTAGCAAAACTAGAAATATACCATATTATGTTGGGGAACAGTACCCCAGCCACTGAGGAGGGAGCCAGTGCCTCCTCAGATATGCGGGGGGGCTGAACTCAGGAAGGACATCCAGAGTAAAACCTTCGCCAGATCAAATGGGCGGATCCTAAATCAGATTAGCATGTTGGTTCTGTTGGTCAGCAGGGTGCTGGTGGAGACTATGCTACTGTTGGGAGAAGGAGAATGAGAGGGGGAAGGCATGTCCACAGAGAGCAGGAGAGGAGGAAGGGTAGGACTGCGGAGGTGAGAGTCGGAGCTTTGAACGAGGGGGAGAGCTGGCTGATATGACGGAGAGAGGAAAAGAAAGTATACTCTGGCTGCAGGAGACCAGGTGGAAGGGGAGTAAGGCCAGGAGTATCAGAGGTGGATTCAGACTCTCCTACCATGGTGTGGATGGGAGGAGAAATGGGGTAGTCCTGACAGAGGACTATCTCAAGAGTGTGTTGGAGGTGAAGAGAGTGTCGGGCAGTGATGAGCCAAGGATCAAATGGTGGAAGATGGAGAAGGAAGACTGTTGTGTGGAGTTCAGAGAGGAGGTAAGACAGGCACTGGGTGGGAGTGAGGAGTTGCCGGATGGCTGGACAACCACTGCAGAAATAGTGAGGGAGACAGCTAGGAAGGTACTTGGTGTGTCATCTGGACAGAGGAAGGCAGACAAGGAGACTTGGTGGTTGGGTGAGGAAGTACGAGAAAGTATACAGAGGAAGAGGTTGGCGAAGAAAAAGTGGGATAGTCAGAGAGATGAGGAGAGTAGATAGGAGTACAAGGAGACGCAGTGTAAAGCAAAGAGAGGTAGCAAAGAGTGCTGCAGGATATGTATGAGGGCGGTGTGACAGTGGTGAGGTGTGTGGTTGGAGTGACAGATGGGTTCAAGGTGGAGGTGGGATTACATCAAGGATCGGCTCTGAGCCCTTTCTTGTTTGCAGTGGTGATGGACAGGTTGACGGACAAGATCAGGCAGGAGTCTCCATGGACGATGATGTTTGCTGATGACATTGTGATCTGTAGTGAGAGTAGGGAGCAGGCGGAGGAGAGCCTGGAGAGGTGGAGGTATGCACTGGAGAGGAGAAGAATGAAAGTCAGTAGGAGCAGGACGGAATACCTATGTGTGAATGAGAGGGAGGACAGTGGAATGGTGAGGATGCAAGGAGTGGAGGTGATGAAGGTGGATGAGTTTAAATACTTGGGGTCAACTGTCCAAAGTAACGGGGAGTGCAGAAGAGAGGTGAAGAAGAGGGTGCAGGCAGGGTGGAGTGGGTGGAGAAGAGTGTCAGAAGTGATGTGTGACAGAAGGGTACCAGCAAGAGTTAAAGGGGAGGTTTACAAGATGGTAGTGAGACCAGCTATGTTGTATGGTTTGGAGACAGTGGCACTGATGAAAAGACAGGAGGTGGAGCTGGAGGTGGCAGAGATGAAGATGATAAGATTTTCATTGGGAGTGACGAAGAAGGACAGGATTAGGAAGGATTATATTAGAGGGACAGCTCAGGTTGGACGGTTTGGAGACAAAGCAAGAGAGACAAGATTGAGATGGTTTGGACATGTGTGGAGGAGAGATGCTGGGTATACTGGGAGAAGGATGCTGAATATGGAGCTGCCAGGGAAGAGGAGAAGAGGAAGGCCAAAGAGGAGGTTTATGGATGTGGTGAGGGAGGACATGCAGGTGGCTGGTGTGACAGAGGAAGATGCAGAGGACAGGAAGAGATGGAAACGGATAATTGGCTGTGGCGCCCCCTAACGGGAAGAGCTGAAGTAGTACTAGTAGTAGTAGTAGTAGTAGTAGTAGCAATAGTAGTAGTAGTAGTAGTAGTGGTAGTAGTATTGGTAGTAGTGATAGTAGTAGTAGTAGTAGTAGTGGTAGTAGTGGTAGTAGTAGTAGTAGTAGTAGTCGTAGTCGTAGTAGTGGTAGTAGTAGTAGTAGTGGTAGTAGTGGTAGTAGTAGTAGTAGTAGTGGTAGTAGCGGTAGTAGTGGTAGTAGTAGTAGTAGTAGTAGTAGTATTAGTAGTGGTAGTAGTGGTAGTAGTAGTAGTAGTAGTAGTAGTAGTAGTAGTAGCAGTAGTGGTAGTAGTAGTAGTAGTGGTAGTAGTAGTAGTAGTAGTAGTAGTAGTAGTAGTAGTAGTAGTAGTAGTAGTGGTAGTAGTGGTAGTAGTAGTAGTAGTAGTAGTGGTAGTAGTGGTAGTATTAGTAGTAGTAGTAGTAGTACTAGTAGTAGTAGTAGTAGTGGTAGTAGTAGTAGTACTAGTAGTAGTAGTAGTAGTGGTAGTAGTAGTAGTAGTAGTGGTAGTAGTAGTAGTAGTAGTAGTGGTAGTAGCGGTAGTAGCGGTAGTAGTGGTAGTAGTAGTAGTAGTAGTAGTAGTGGTAGTAGTGGTAGTAGTAGTAGTAGTGGTAGTAGTAGTAGTAGTAGTAGTGGTAGTAGTTAGTAGTGGTAGTAGTAGTAGTGGTAGTAGTTAGTAGTAGTAGTGGTAGTAGTGGTAGTAGTAGTAGTAGTAGTAGTAGTAGTAGTAGTGGTAGTAGCGGTAGTAGTGGTAGTAGTGGTAGTAGTAGTAGTAGTAGTGGTAGTAGTAGTAGTAGTAGTAGTAGTAGTAGTAGTAGTAGTAGTAGTAGTAGTAGTAGTGGTAGTAGTGGTAGTAGTAATAAAACAGCGGCTCAACTTTACACACTGTCCTCCTACACAAGCATTATTTATTGCCCTTGCCACACTGAAAAACTAGGACCATTAACCGCGTGTTTAGTTTTGTGTTGTTTTTGTTTGGCTTTTTGGCTTCAGGTGGCACACCCGCTTGGCTGGTAATCCCACTAGGATGCCTTCGCATATCTGCTGTCATGTAAACTTTGCCTAGGACATGAATGAAGATCTTTTTAGGGAGATTCTACTCAAAAAAACCCAACTAAACAAAACACAACTATGCAGAACCAGAACACCACTGTGCTACGCCTTTGTCCTTAGCTGCCCAGTTCAAGGCACCACACTCGGGGCTTGACGACACCGTGTTTCAGTCGTCCTGATGGGTGGATAAGAACCCAGGTGTCGACCCCCTCTCAGGGGTAGAAAGGCCATGGGGGAGGGAGACCTCACCCGCAGAGATGGCGTGCAGATGCTCTGTTTTTATATATATATGTTAACACCGTCAGGTGTGGAGGTGTTCGAGGAAGAGCCGGGGTCTTTATGTTATGAGAAGCTCTACCCACAACGACCACGGGCGGTCAAAATGGCCGCGCGTAATCTGCGCGCCAACGTGCGCGTCACGCCACTGTTTGTGACGCACTTACCGCCCAGGCGCTGCGCTATTTGCAGGCGCTGGACAGCGGCCATTTTGAATTGTTTAAAATAGCATGAAAGTTGTTAAAAATGTCAACTTTTCTTTCAGCCGTTCCCTAGCAGACATACTAACATATTCAAGGCGTTAATATCTCAATATGGGATTTACCTAGACAGAGAGTAGAGTTTCAAAACCGGCGGTCATTTTGACCGCCCACGGTCGTTTTAGGTAAGAGTGACGTCCCGGTCGTTCCAGTGTTAAAGATGGAGAGGGAGTCAGCGGATCGAATGGGGTTCGGTAACTCGTCCAACATCCGGGGAACAACAGAAGAGTCTGGCACGTGATTTAGACCCCCGCTGTGGCAGCAGTGCCAGGCACCTTCCATTGCACAGAGTTGTTGTACTGCCCTGTCCTGGTATCCTCAGTAGAGTACTCCTACCTGTGTTTTACTGTGTGTATAGTTATTTATTGTAGTATTTTCCTGTCCGGGCATCGTCAGTACAGTACTCCTACCTGTGTTTTACTGTGTGTATAGTTATTTATTGTAGTATTTTCCTGTCCGGGCATCGTCAGTAGAGTACTCCTACCTGTGTTTTACTGTGTGTATAGTTATTTATTGTAGTATTTTCCTGTCCTGGCATCCTCTGTAGAGTACTCCTACCTGTGTTTTACTGTGTGTATAGTTATTTATTGCAGTATTTTCCTGTCCTGGCATCCTCTGTAGAGTACTCCTACCTGTGTTTTACTGTGTGTATAGTTATTTATTGCAGTATTTTCCTGTCCTGGCATCCTCAGTAGAGTACTCCTACCTCTGTTTTACTGTCTGTATAGTTATTTATTGCAGTATTTTCCTGTCCTGGCATCCTCAGTAGAGTACTCCTACCTGTGTTTTACTGTGTGTATAGTTATTTATTGCAGTATTTTCCTGTCCTGGCATCCTCAGTAGAGTACTCCTACCTGTGTTTTACTGTCTGCATAGTTATTTATTGTAGTATTTTCCTGTCCTGGCATCCTCAGTATACTACTCCTACCTGTGTTTTACTGTCTGCATAGTTATTTATTGTAGTATTTTCCTGTCCTGGCATCCTCAGTACAGTACTCATACCTGTGTTTTACTGTCTGCATAGTTATTTATTGTAGTATTTTCCTGTCCTGGCATCCTCAGTAGAGTACTCCTACCTGTGTTTTAGTTATTTATAGTAGTATTTTCCTGTCCTGGCATCCTCAGTACAGTACTCATACCTGTGTTTTACTGTCTGCATAGTTATTTATTGTAGTATTTTCCTGTCCTGGCATCCTCAGTAGAGTACTCCTACCTGTGTTTTAGTTATTTATTGTAGTATTTTCCTGTCCTGGCATGCTCAGTAGAGTACTCCTACCTGTGTTTTACTGTCTGCATAGTTATTTATTGTAGTATTTTCCTGTCCTGGCATCCTCAGTAGAGTACTCCTACCTGTGTTTTACTGTCTGCATAGTTATTTATTGTAGTATTTTCCTGTCCTGGCATCCTCAGTAGAGTACTCCTACCTGTGTTTTAGTTATTTATAGTAGTATTTTCCTGTCCTGGCATCCTCAGTACAGTACTCATACCTGTGTTTTACTGTCTGCATAGTTATTTATTGTAGTATTTTCCTGTCCTGGCATCCTCAGTAGAGTACTCCTACCTGTGTTTTAGTTATTTATTGTAGTATTTTCCTGTCCTGGCATGCTCAGTAGAGTACTCCTACCTGTGTTTTACTGTGTGCATAGTTATTTCTTGTAGTATTTTCCTGTCCTGGCATCCTCAGTAGAGTACTCCTACCTGTGTTTTAGTTATTTATTGTAGTATTTTCCTGTCCTGGCATGCTCAGTAGAGTACTCCTACCTGTGTTTTACTGTCTGCATAGTTATTTATTGTAGTATTTTCCTGTCCTGGCATCCTCAGTAGAGTACTCCTACCTGTGTTTTACTGTCTGCATAGTTATTTATTGTAGTATTTCCTGTCCTGGAATCCTCAGTAGAGTACTCCTACCTGTGTTTTACTATCTGCATAGTTATTTATTGTAGTATTTTCCTGTCCTGGCATCCTCAGTAGAGTACTCCTACCTGTGTTTTACTGTGTGTATAGTTATTTATTGTAGTATTTTCCTGTCCTGGCATCCTCAGTAGAGTACTCCTACCTGTATTTTAGTTATTTATTGTAGTATTTTCCTGTCCTGGCATCCTCAGTAGAGTACTCCTACCTGTGTTTTACTGTCTGCATAGTTATTTATTGTAGTATTTTCCTGTCCTGGCATCCTCAGTAGAGTACTCCTACCTGTATTTTAGTTATTTATTGTAGTATTTTCCTGTCCTGGCATCCTCAGTAGAGTACTCCTACCTGTGTTTTACTGTCTGCATAGTTATTTATTGTAGTATTTTCCTGTCCTGGCATCCTCAGCAGAGTACTCCTACCTGTGTTTTACTGTGTATATTGCAGCTGATGCAGGGACGTGGGAGCTCTGCACACTGAGCGCTGCCTTCTCAGCAGCACACTCCGACACAGCTACTGCTAATATGACTAATTAATGAATGAAGGTGCCCTGGGACCAACATGGCTGTGAGAACTGCTCCAGATCTGGGTTGGAGTAGCTCTCCTCACATGTGCCCCATCTGATTATCATGTGATGGCATTTTAATTTCTTTGAAAACAAAACTCCAGTAGCAGGTTTTGTCTTGTGTATTTTTAGCCACTTGTTGCATCATTTGCACTATTATTCCTATCAGATCTGTATGTGAGCTTCATGATTGATTGTTTTAACCAATGCCAGACCTTTATC
This sequence comes from Lampris incognitus, assembly GCF_029633865.1. Lineage (NCBI taxonomy): Eukaryota > Metazoa > Chordata > Actinopteri > Lampriformes > Lampridae > Lampris > Lampris incognitus. The sequence goes on from NC_079227.1 coordinate 36,913,915, forward strand.
TTCTACTACTACTACTACTACTGCTACTACTGCTACTACTACTACTACTACTACTGCTACTACTACTACTACTACTACTACTACTTTACCTGTATCTATGGTCATTAAACCTAAATAAGTTGGGTGTTTTTCTGTCCATGTGTCTATCTATTTATCTATTTGTCTGTCTCCCAGATGGCAAACCTTGCTGTGGCCCGGACCCGTCCCAGACCCGACACTTTCATCCGGCCCACATACCATGTGGAATGATGGCACTTGGGCGGTCCGCTCCTGCTTGCCTGATCTGGGCCCAGAACCAAGCCACAGCAGTGCCGCATGTGCCACATGTTTGCCAAAGGTGGCCATCTTTGTTTTGTGACATTTGGGCCATATTCATCATTCACCACACGGGCCACTTCAGGGCCACATCCAGATCACATGTTGCCCAGAGCACCGCAGCTTTGCCAAACGAGGCCCACATGTGATTCGGCATATTTGGGCCATATTTGCTGTTATACATGTGGGCCACTTTAGTCTCACATCGGTTTTGTCAGGGCCAGAAGAAGGCCGTCAGTGCCGCGTCGTGGCCTGAAGTGGTCAACACCCCGATGCTGTGTGGGATGTCTTCGCTCATCGATCCATCTCAGTCTGTTCGGTTATCTACTTGGTCGTGTTTATTCGGTTGCTTTAGTAACAGAGCCGGTGAGGCGTCCTTCATCAGAACACAGCTGGAGAGCTGCCAGCGGGGACTCACCGCTAATCTTTCCCCGCATTTGCTTATTTTCTTCAAACAACAATTATTTTGCACGCAGAAACAGCAGTCGTCTACCTCAACTAATGTGGCCTGTAATCCCGCCAAGCAGTAAATACATCAAGTAAGCCAAGCAACAACCCAGCAGCCAGGGGGGTGGAGTGGATGGTGCAGCAGAGAAGATGCAGGTGCACGGAGGGATTTAGGGGGCTTTCTTCACTTCACTGCTGGAATCTGTTCACTTTTCCCGCTTGGGACGCTGTTTAGAGACCAACGTGGACCCGACCGTGCAAATACCAACGACACACATGTAAGGAGGTGGACGCCATGTGGTTCCTCCAGGTCCGGAAGAATCCCCCCCCCCCCCCCACCAGGTCTTTTGCAGCATGCACACTCCACCACTGGTCTCTGGGAACCTGATCACACACGGTCACCGGCCCGGCCTGCAGTCAGAACCAGCCTGCAGTCAGAACCGACCTGCAGGCAGAACCGGCCTGCAGTCAGAACCGGCTTGCAGTTAGAACTGGCCTGCAGTCAGAACCGGCCTGCAGGCAGAACCGGCCTGCAGTCAGAACCGGCCTGCTGAATCCCGCAGCACGCTGATAGCCCTTGAACGTAGCACGAGGAGTCTGTCGGTCCATTCAACTTCTGCATTCACAACCATGTTAGCAGCACCAGGCCCCCCCAGATGCCTGCATCCCCCCCAGATGCCTGCACCCGTCCCCCCCAGATGCCTGCACCCCCCCAGATGCCTGCACCCCTCCCCCAGATCCCTGCACCCATCCCCCCCAGATGCCTGATCCCCCCCAGATGCCTGCACCCCTCCCCCAGATGCCTGCACACCCCCCCCAGATGTCTGCACCCCCCCCAGATGTCTGCACCCCCCCAGATGCCTGCATCCCCCCCAGATGCCTGCACCCCTCCCCCAGATGCCTGCACACCCCCCCCAGATGCCTGCACACCCCCCCAGATGTCTGCACCCCCCCCAGATGCCTGCACCCCCCCCAGATCCCTGCATCCCCCCCAGATCCCTCCACCCCCCCAGATGCCTGCACCCCCCCCAGATCCCTCCACCCCCCCAGATGCCTGCACCCCTCCCCCAGATCCCTGCACCCCCCCAGATGCCTGCATCCCCCCCCAGATGCCTGCACCCCCCCAGATCCCTGCACCCCCCCCCCAGATGCCTGCATCCCCCCAGATCCCTGTACCCCCCCCCAGATCCCTGCACCCCCCCCAGATGCCTGCCCCCCCCCCCCAGATGCCTGCACCCCCGACCCCATCTGTCAGTGGATGGTCAACCTCCTGACACGCTCACTGCTCAGCTGTACTCTCAGGGCGCCGGCAGCGTGACCTCCAAACCCCCCCCCCCACACACACTAACGCGCCTCACACTCCCTGATGACGCCATGCTGACCGACGCCGGCCTCCCGCAGGCGGGACGGTCAGGCGGTCAAGTGCACCCAACACATCTGGATCTCAGTGGTCTAAACACAGCCGAGACGAGGACTGCTGACATTAAGAACGGTTTGAGTTTCCAGGAACCGAAACCAAGCTGGACCTAAGGTGAAAGGTCAAACATCTACACAAATGTTCAACAACAAAAAAAAAAGGCCACGGCCAAGGACTCCTATCACGTGGCAGCTGAGGAAACTCAGCCTGTCGCAGACGACGATAATCCAGTTCCCACCTGCCAGCATGGACTTGCTCCCCACGTCCTCCACCGCAGTGCCAGGACCGAGCCAGGCGGGCCGCGGTGGTCTGACTCCATCACTCCCACGTCCCTGCAGCCTGGACATGGACTCCACAGAAGCAAAATAAGTTCTGGCTCTGATGGGTCCGGCACTATTCCGTACTGCGGCTCAGTTTACTTGGAGAGCTTTGAGAGAGTGTGTGCCTCGTTTCCCCCCAGTTCCCCCTCTCCCCGACCGACCAGAGGAGGCGCTAGTGCAGCGACCAGGACACACACCCACATCCGGCTTCCCACCCGCAGACACGGCCAGTCGTGTCTGTAGGTACGCCCGAGCAAGCCGGAGGTAACACGGGGATTCGAACCGGCGACCCCCAAGTTGGTAGGCAACGGAATAGTCCGCTACGCCCCCCCGGGACGCCCTTTTCTTTGGTGTTGGCAGGAGGGAGGAGCTGAGTGGACCCGGAAGTATGTCTTGCCTTTATAACGAGTCAGCACGTCTCCGCTCCCCGATGCTGATGGATGGATGAGAGGCCCCGCGAGCAGGGGGGGACGGCGGGGGAGGGAAGGCTCACGAGCCATAAGCGAAGATCAAGAAAACTGCAGGTGCAACACGACGGAGGAATTGATCCTCCTCCCCCTCCTCCTCCTCCCCCCCCCCACTCCAGCGTGAATCAGAGCAAAGATGATCGTCTCAGACTCGGTAGCCACACCCACATGTCAGCGTCCGCAGCTGCAGCGACTCGTCTTGGACTGGTGGCGCGCAGCAACGGCAGCGAGCCAGAGGCGGAAACGCTCAGGGTGACGCGCGCGCTCCCCCTCCCCCCGAGGTGGGGGAGGATAAACGATCACGCGCGGCCCTCTTTAGCAACGGAGGCCCGGACCACTTCAGAATTGAAATGGGGGCATAAGCGATATGATTGGCAGGGCTGCAGCCCGACTCGAAACACATCCCGCAGACATTTATTACGGCAATCAGACAGGAGTGAAGCCTCGTAGTTAAAACACGTTCGACGGATTTGTGATAAATGTACACTAGAACGACCGAGGCCGCCATTTTGACTGTTTGGGATTTTCCAAGTTTAATAACTGTGGGGGGGTGGGGGGGGGGTTACAGTCCTGCTGCTCCTAAAATTGCATATATTTGCATTAAAATGAGTTTTACATCAACTGCACAAAAAATTATAAAGTCAACCTGAAACGACCACGAGCGGTCAAAATGACGGCTCATAATTTGCGCGTCATCGTGCGCGTCAAGTCAGTATTTATGACGCGTGTCGGCGGCGTCGTTGCCTTCGTGAAGTTCAGTGCTCTGTCCTAGAAGCACACTAGCGCCCCCCAGTGGAGAGAAATAGTCTACACTTGATGTGTGATTATGTCCCAACATGTCCGGTTACAGACGCACCGTGACTACCACCGAGGCGCTGCAGGATTTACAGGCGTTGCACAGCGGCCATTTTAAATTGTTTGAAAAATAGCATTAAAGTTGTTAAAATGTTAATTTTGGTGTCAGCTAGTTTCATAACAGACACACCAACGTATCGTTAGCCCCATAGGATACATGCCTAAGTCATTTTTTACGATTTTCGGATAATAAGAAAAAGGCATTTTCATATCCACCGAGTACATTTACACTAGGCCTGCAGTAAATCAAAGAAATGTTAATTATCTTACCAGATAAGGAAAGAGAGAAAGCCGAGCACCAGGAGCCTTTCTTGTATGCAACTTTTTTCTTTATTTTTTTTCAACGTAAAAACGCTCAAGTCACACGAGTGACGTAGGCAGATTGTCATTTTTGAATGTAAAACGTGTTCTGATTGGCTTAGGACATAGGCGCTAATCCAGGGTGGTGCAGCAGCTTGAGGAGAACGCGTGTAGGCAGAAATCTCAATTTGGCCAAAAAGATGACTTAGGCATTTATCCTATGAGGCTAACGATATGTAATGCATTGATACCTCAACTGGGTATTGATCTTAACACAATACAGAGATTAAAAACCGGCGGTCATTTTGACCGCCCATGGTCGTTTTAGGTAGGAGTCAAATCCCGGTCGCTCTAGCGACAACTAACGCTGAAACCCAAGTTCGAGCTCTACTCAGAGATATTAACAGTGGTGTGCACATCTGCAGAACGTTTGGAAAGTCAGACGATTAGCACCGGCAAGAGTAACCGCAGCCAAATACCCATGGCACGCATGACGCGTGCCATGTGTTACATTGGCTCAATTTCACATTAAGCCATTCCAACTCCCAATCCTCAACCGCTCCGTAGCGATGAGGCCAGAATGGGCTCATAACCCCTGTGAGCACCTGCTGCAATCGTAGGACTACGACCATTACCACGCCAGAACTATCACGGCTGCCCCTCCACCTCGTTATCGCGCCGGCCCCCGGTGCACCAGCCAATGCGGGTTAATGGGGTCGCAGCTTCCTCATCCACGCCCTCTCGTCCCAGCGGGGATGGGGGTTTAGCGTGGACGGCGGCAAGCACGGCTCCGTGCACCGGCTGTGCTGCACCCACCGTGCGCGTGACAGAAGAGTCCATGTGAGGAGTGTAAGCGGCTCGTGGCCTCGAGGGCTCCGCTGTTCGGGATGCCCACCGCTGCCTGTCTTGTTAGAGGCTCATCATGACAGTCCCCAGATTGCTGGCGCAAGGCATAGCAGGCGACGTGCCCGTTGATGGAGCGCAATCTTGACAGTTAACTCGCCCCTCACAGGCCCAATTACCGGCGGATCTAATCCTGGATTAGACAGTATGTGTTTGTTGACGAGGCTCAGGTGAACAGCGCACATAGCGACGTAGACGTCCAACTGAAATCCCAGTCAGAGCTGCAGGCTCGCGCCGCGTCTATCGACGCCCTTCGCTTCTGCATTTGCTGCGGCATATTATCGATTTAGCGGAGGGCAGCGTAAATAACAGCAGAGGTGCAATGTGTCTGCCCCCCCCCCCACCCCACTCCACCCCCCCACCCATGGCAGTGCCCGGGGCTTGACATTAGGACATGCAACCGATCCGTAAACGCGGCTGGATTTGACCGGTGAGAATCTAGCACCTGATCTCTTTCCACGACTCCGCCGCGACTGCACCAAAAAGTCACTTCCCGCCAGCAGCGAAAGACGCTTAGCGCCATTCATCGTTTCCCCGCATCTGGACCCGTTTAGACCGGGGAGCTAGCGGCCTGCCTCCTGGCACGCGCTCGTCTCGCTCCTCGCACGGCGACGACGGAGCTGTCCTAAACGATAGCAGGTGTTCGTTAACAGCGCCGCTCTGCTAATTACGGAGTCTGCAGTTGAAATCGGCGCGTTCACACCTCAAACGATCGACCAAAAACAAACCCAAAACAAAGCTGGTAACAATGTATCGGCTGTGAGGATTACCACGCGGGCGCGACCAAGTGCAGCGTTGCTAAAGGACTGTGGCCACGTTCAACACTCCAGTCTCCGCTCAATCGTGAATAACAGCAAAACGTGGAGGGTGTTTTCTTTATTATCTTTCTTTTTTTTTTTCTCCCCCGGATTCGATTTGCATTTTGAACGTACATCCTGTCCAAGATGAGATGATATTACAAGCCGAGCAGCATTATCTGCCCCCCCCCGCCCGCCCGCCCGCCCGCCCGCTCCCGCTCTGCTGTCACTGCAAGGCTCATAAAACTTTGCTTTAATGCTTTTATAATGCTAATCCCTCTGGAATTGGGTTAGGGTGTGTGTGTGCGTGCGCGCGCGCGTGCGCGCACACACACACACGCGCGCGTGTTTATTATCCAATGGTAGAAAAATAGATGATAGTCCAATTTTACCACTCACCGTTTAAATAAGTCTCACACTTGTCTGTACAATAAATTGCTATGTAGCGAATTCAGGGGGGGGGGGGGCAGCCGGGAACCGCCGCAGCCGGGACGCGAACCGGGTCTCCCGCACCACGTTAGCCATTCGACTAAGGGGTGCGGCCCGCTAGCCAAGGGCTAGCGAGGCTATTCCTGCGCGGTCGTGACAGTTAGAATAGTAAGTTGTAGAGAGAGGGTGAGGAGCTCGGATATCCAGAGGGAGCTCGGAGTAGAGCCGCCGCTGCTCCTTCACGTCCAAAGGAGCCAGTTGAGGCGGTTCGGGCAATCTGATTCCTACTGGGCGCCTTCCTTTGGAGGTTTTCCGGGTACGTACGACTGGGAGGACACCCCGGGGTAGACCCAGAACTCGCTGGAGGGACTACATGTCCAGTCTGGCCTAGGAACGCCTTGGGATCCCCCAGGAGGAGCTCGGGGGGGGGGCGTTGCTGGGGAGAGGGACGTCTGGAGTGCCCTGCTGAGCTTGCTGCCACCGCGACCCGAACCCGGAGAAGCGGCTGATGATGAATGAATGAAAACTCCCCGTCCGGTCACCCTTCTGCATCACCGTATGTCCTCAGCTTCTGTCTGCCATCTCCACCAGGCGGAAACCACAGCGTAGGAGCCTTCGCATGTCACACTCTGGTGAAGGAGTAATGGGCTGCAAAACAACACTATAATATCTCAACCCTTTCCTGAGTGCAGCCGCCTGTACGTGCACACAAACAAACCCGAAATCACAATCTGTAAACCTCCACCACGCCAACACACACCTGCAGCAGCAGCAGCAGCCCGATCCATCGCCAGTCAGTGGAGCAAGGCACAGGTACACACAGTATGGCAATGGTGCAAAAACACGACAATCACTTGGAGGCTCAGTGCAGAACTCAAAACGGATTCTCATTCCACGTCAGTCCTGCAGGGGGACCAGATAACTCACCGTGTATCTGTGTGTAGACAGCCACAAAAGAACACACAGGAAAGTCCTCCAGTCCTGCAGGAGGTGTCTTGCACCTTGCAAGACTATAAGCATTAAAGTCATATGTGGTCTGACCCCCCCCCCCCCCACACACACACACACACAGGAAGAGACAGGCTTTTCCTAATTTTTGCAGATATGTGTATCCTTTCCTAGACAGCATCCGGGTGTGGGCCACTTCCGGCAGTGATGCGGTACTGATGGTCTTCTTCTGGCCCTGACAAAACGGATGTGAGCCTGAAGTGGCCCACATGTATAACAGCAAATATGGCCCAAATACGCCAAATCACATGTGGGCCTTTTCTGGCAAAGACGCGGCGCTCTGGGCAACATGTGGTCTGGATGTGACCCAGAAGTGGCCCATGTGGTAAATGGCGAATATGGCCCAAATACAACACAACAAATATGGGCCACCTTTGGCAAATATGTGGCACATGCAGCATTGCTATGGCTTGGTTCTGGCCCAGATCTGGCAAACAGGAGGGGACCGCCCACGTGCCATCATTCCATGTGGTATGTGGGCCGGATGAAAGTGTCGGTGCCTGGAAGTGTCGGGACTGGTCTGGGCCACAGCGATTATGCTATCTGGGGTGGGAAGAGTCTATCTTGGCAGCCCGAGTCTTTCTCTCGGCCTTGGACTAAGAGACCAGCTGGCTGTGTCTCTGCACATGCGATGCATTTCTCTCTTCAAACGTCGAGATCTTGGCTGAATGCTGGTGTCTGCAAACAAACCACCGAGTCAAGCTAGCTCTTCCTGATGCCACCTCCGTCATACCGCTCCCTGAAATTCTCTTGTAAGTGCACACAACCACACACACACAACCACACACACACACACACACCGACGCTGGGTGCTAATGCAGCAGTAGTAGTGTCATCTGGTCCTTTCAGTATGACTTCACTCCAGGATCTTTAATCGAGGCCAGCGAGGGCCACAGGAGAGGGAACGGGAGCTGTCACGCACATCTAAAAATCTTTGATCCCGTCCATATGTGTTTAAACATTCATGGCCAGCCATTAGCTGGTGGTAAGCTGGCTTTAAAAGGGAACCACAGAGGAGAAACCATTAAAGTCAGTCTGGAGGGCCAGGGAATTCTGTGTCTCCTGTTTTAGGCCTGCCCTAGTTTGTTATTTTCAGGCAACAATCAAACAGATTAGGATCTGCAGAGTCACATGGGAGAGAGCACATGTTCCTGGGATATTAACGTACAAGTAGCGCTCCTCGCCTCCCCCGCTCCTGCCGCGTTAGTCTCTTTTCTAACGCACATGGGTGTAATCCATACAATGTCTGTGTTTACATAGTCATCAAAGACGTCCAATGTTGTTACGGAGTCAAAAAATAGATTCGAAACGGAAATGGATTTCCGCTTCCGGTGTGGGAAGATGGCGGCGTGAATTCACGTTAGCAGCGGCCTCACCCAGTGCCGTCCAATGCAGTGTCTTTGTCCACGTCTGCGTTTTGGCTTTTTTCTTCGTTTGATGGCTGGGAGAGTTTGGGCTGCCGCGGCCCTGCCTGGAGCTGTGACTGAGGAGGAAACACCGAGGGCGGTCTGACAGGACGCGGAAGCGGGGCAGGCTAAGCTAACTGCTAACCCATGCAGACCGGAAGTTCCGATAACACCGAGGGCGGTCTGACAGGACGCGGAAGCGGGGCAGGCTAGGCTAACTGCTAGCCCATGCAGACCGGAAGTTCCGATAACACCGAGGGCGGTCTGACAGGACGCGGGGGCGGGTTAGGCTAAGCTAACTGCTAGCCCATGCAGACCGGAAGTTCCGATAACACCGAGGGCGGTCTGACAGGACGCGGAAGCGGGGCAGGCTAAGCTAACTGCTAACCCATGCAGACCGGAAGTTCCGATAACACCGAGGGCGGTCTGACAGGACGCGGAAGCGGGGCAGGCTAGGCTAACTGCTAGCCCATGCAGACCGGAAGTTCCGATAACACCGAGGGCGGTCTGACAGGACGCGGGGGCGGGGCAGGCTAAGCTAACTGCTAGCCCATGCAGACCGGAAGTTCCGATAACACCGAGGGCGGTCTGACAGGACGCGGAAGCGGGGCAGGCTAAGCTAACTGCTAGCCCATGCAGACCGGCAGTTCCGATAACACCGAGGGCGGTCTGACAGGACGCGGAGGCGGGGCAGGCTAAGCTAACTGCTAGCCCATGCAGACCGGAAGTTCCGATAACACCGAGGGCGGTCTGACAGGACGCGGAAGCGGGGCAGGCTAAGCTAACTGCTAGCCCATGCAGACCGGAAGCTCCGATAACACCGAGGGCGGTTTGACAGGACGCGGAGGCGGGGCAGGCTAAGCTAACTGCTAGCCCATGCAGACCGGAAGTTCCGACAGTCATCCTGTTCCCCAGGGCAGTGATTTTAGTTTACATGTTTGTTTGTATGTTTAGTTTGGATATATGTGTTGGTGTAGATGTTAGTAGTCAGTATGTGTGATCTTGCAGTTCTTGGATACGTGTTTTTCTCTTTGTGTTGCACCGCTGTGGCCTGGGGAAACCACATTTCGTTTCATTTCGTGTACAGAAGTTCATGAGATGAAACGACAAAGTGTTCCTGATTCCTGAAAAAAAAAAATTGTCTGTCGACTGCCTCCTCCTTTTGGGTAGATTAGAAGCCAAACGGGCAAGTTGTGCAACAGATAGAGAACTGCCACGCTAGCATGATGCCGCAGCTGGTTCGTGGTCAGAATCGGTGGCTCCGCTGTCAGCGTGGAAACGCTCGTCGCTCAAACGCAAATGCGCCCAAAAAGCCCCTGCAGCCTTTTACAATCAAATTTGAGGCATTAAGCTGACGGTTTAATCCGGGCTGGTTTAGAATGACAGCAAGAGTAGAATGAGCTTATATCCCTGGAACACGTAAAAGGACCAGCGACTCGGGGCGACCAGTGCGCAGCGTGGTAGCGCTCCGCCAACGTCCCAGAGACCACCGGATGTGGCTGCAGAAATGAAGAAGAAGAAGAAGAAGAAGAAGAAGAAGAAGAAGAAGATGGAGGAGGGCGCCAGGAGAAAGATGCAGGGGGACGTGTTCAGGAGGATGGAAATGTGATATAGTGAGGATAAGACTAGACCGTCTCTGAGCTGTCCATCCCAAATCCCCACCTGGCCATAGATCTTCAGCATCGTTCACCATCATCTCGATCTGAAACCAGACTGGAAACTTCGCACCACTTTCCGTCTCAGCTGATGTCTTTAGGAAACGGCACGTCACCTGAGAAGCTTACAGACGGAAGGGAGAAAAACAGGATCCCTTCCCTTACTCTGGATCTGAATGGGGCGAGTCTCGTCTCTGCTCGCAGTCTCCGACGTCTCACTTCGCGGCATCACACTCGACAAGAACGGGACCACCAATTCATCACTAGTGAGGCCGGCACGCATGCGCATTCGCATGCGGCGCATTTCAGTACGAGGGAAAGCAGCGCTTGAAGGTCAAACTCGACAGCGAATTCAGTGGAATAGGGACAATTATTAACACGTGCACATACACGCACACGCACGCGCGCACACACACACACATATGCGCACTCACACACACACAGACACACACCTCCTTCGACTCCCTTCACTCCAGTGCAATAATGATTGGGTCTCTCCAGCAGACTGAGTCCACTCCGGCGCTGCCAGTCCACTCAGCGCAGTGAGGAATCACCTAGTCATCCCAGGACTATTACAGAGTAATCGGCCTTTTAAAGAGGGGCTCCACCATGTGAAACAGTGTAACTGAGAATGATACCCTCGTCTCTCCGTTCCCCGCCATGTTTTTCCTCCTAGACTTCTTCTCTCCTGTCATACAAGTAGCTTTCTATCCGATGCCTTCCTGTTTTACCCCCGCTCTCTTTCTCCTCTCTCTCTCTCTCTTGCTCTCTCTCTCTGGCTCTCTCTCTCCTCTCTCTCTCTCCTCTCTTTCTCTCTCTCTGGCTCTCTTCCTCTCTCTCTGGCTCTCTCTCTGGCTCTCTCTCTTTCTCTCTCTCTCTCTACTGACCAATTGTCTCTCTGTCTCTCTGTCTCTCTGTCTCTCTCCTCTCTCTCTCTGGCTCTCTTCCTCTCTCTCTGGCTCTCTGGCTCTCTCTCTGGCTCTCTCTCTTTCTCTCACTCTCTCTACTGACCAATTGTCTCTCTGTGTCTCTGTCTCTCTGTCTCTCTGTCTCTCTCTCTCTCTCCGTCTTGTGTTCGTCTCGCCACATCCCTTTCAGCCTGTTACGCTGTTCCCGCTCACTGATTGACCTTTTAAAGCGCCACGGTGTGACGTTACCACGTTCAGCACTGGACAGCTCCCTGTATCTCTATCAGGGCTGGACAGCTCCCTGTCTCTCTATCAGGGCTGGACAGCTCCCTGTCTGTCTATCAGGGCTGGACAGTTCCCTGTCTGTCTATCAGGGCTGGACAGCTCCCTGTCTCTCTATCAGGGCTGGACAGCTCCCTGTCTCTCTATCAGGGCTGGACAGCTCCCTGTCTTTTCTATCAGGGCTGGACAGCTCCCTGTCTGTCTGTCTATAAGGGCTGGACAGCTCCCTGTCTCTCTATCAGGGCTGGACAGCTCCCTGTCTGTCTATCAGGGCTGGACAGCTCCCTGTCTGTCAGCACTGGGCCCGACAAGGAAGGACAGGGCCGCTGGCTTGCAGCTGCAGCAGCTGCAGAGTCTGCAGAGGCTGCAGAGGCTGCAGAAGCTAGCAGTATGAAGACGTGGTGAACAGCTATGAAAGCTGGAAGTCTGAAAAGCTGAATGAAAGCTCACATGATCTGGTCAGGATATATAAGCTTCCGATAACACCGAGGGCGGTCTGGCGGCGGTCACGCCTGGCGTTGACTGTGTTTTTAGTGTCGTGGTGTGTCGAAGGTGTCTGGCTAGGAGAGCTGGCGTTGGATCGGTTGGGAGAGCCTGGTCTGCTGCGTCCTGTGGGCCCAGGGACCACGGCCCTGCCTGGAGCTGTGCTCGAAGAGGAAACACCGAGGGCGGTCTGACAGGACGCGGAAGCGGGGCAGGCTAAGCTAACTGCTAGCCCATGCAGACCGGCGGTTCCGACAGTCATCCTGGCTGGAGTTCGCTCTCCTGACAGTGATTTTTTTCTTCTTTAGTTTGGATATATGTGCTAGTTTAGATATATGTGTTAGTTTAGCTATATGTTTTAGTTTAGCTATATGTGCTAGTTTAGATATATGTGTTAGTTTAGCTATATGTGCTAGTTTGGATATATGTGTTAGTTTGGATATATGTGCTAGTTTGGATATATGTGCTAGTTTGGATATATGTGCTAATTTGGATATATGTGCTAGTTTGGGTATATGTGTTCTTGTAGTTGTTGTAGTTTTGGATATGTGTTGTTGTCGTTGTGTTGCACTGCTGGGGACTGTTTCATTTCACTCAATTTCCCCTAGGGGATAAATAAAGTGTTTCTGATTCTGGTTCTGATTCTGATTCTGATTCTGATTCATGTGCGCACGTGCATGAAATGAAACGACAAATAACGTGTTTCTGATTCTGGTTCTGATTCTGATTCATGTGCGCACGTGCATGAAATGAAACGACAAATACCGTGTTTCTGATTCTGGTTCTGATTCTGATTCTGATTCTGATTCATGTGCGCACGTGCATGAAATGAAACGACAAATAACGTGTTTCTGATTCTGGTTCTGATTCTAAATCCCTTCGTAGACCTCTAAATGGCAGGAGTAATTCTAGTCCGAGAGGAACTTTCAGCTCGTTAGCCCATAAAGGTGAGGACACCAGGCGGTGTCGGTGCTGATCCGGCAGCTCTACTCCTGCAGCACCGTGAACACGTGCTGTGAAGAGGTTTGATTTCTGCACCAGAGCATGTTTCAATTGAACTGTTTGACTGTTAACTGTGTATAACAAACAGGCCTTGGGAATCATGTGTTTTGTTGTATACTTTATTTGGATTATTGCAGTTTCACTCTAGATAAGAGGGGAGAAAACCTTAAAAAACCATGATATCGAATGAAGTGATTCACAATATCATGATATTTGATAAATTATTCAAATACATTATCGTATCTATAAATATCATGGCATTGATATTTCATTGGGAGTGATGAAGGAGGACAGGATTAGGAAGGAGTATATTAGAGGGACAGCTCAGGTTGGACGGTTTGGAGACAAAGCAAGAGAGGCAAGATGGAGATGGTTTGGACATGTGTGGAGGAGAGATGCTGGGTATACTGGGAGAAGGATGCTGAAGATGGAGCTGCCAGGGAAGAGGAGAAGAGGAAGGCCAAAGAGGAGGTTTATGGATGTGGTGAGGGAGGACATGCAGGTGGCTGGTGTGACAGAGGAAGATGCAGAGGACAGGAAGAGATGGAAACACATAATCCGCTGTGGCGCCCCCTAACGGGAGCAGCCGAAAGTAGTAGTAGTAGATGATATTGATATTGATGTTGGTTGTATTGATAGATAGATAGATAGATAGATAGATAGATAGATAGATAGATAGATAGATAGATAGATAGATAGATAGATAGATAGATAGATAGATAGATAGATAGATAGATAGATAGATAGATAGATAGATAGATAGATAGATAGATAGATTCATATGATGCCATGATCATGATATTAAATAAATTATCGTGGTAATTGGTCAAATAAATTACAATATCATGATGTGTGATAAACTGCAACGTGCCTTGTTTACATGCACCTCCCAGATCCCTGAGCTACTCCTTACTGTAATGACATGAGCTATGGGGATGGACTTGAAGTGCTACATTTATGAAATGTAATATGAAGACAAGTGCGCCAAGTGCTTATGATTCTACCAATCCATCATTTCATAAGTTTTATTAAAAATGCACGCGCTTCGACTCGATTTTACTTCAGTTGCCGTCAGTCAAGACTGTGTGTCAAAATGGCACGTTCCGGTGGCCCGTAGGATGATCTTCATCATATTTTCATCATGTTTGTTATTTGTGAAGCTATTTTGAATAATAGAGAATGCCAGTGGCTCGTGCTCTCATGCGCCGTCCCATGAGCTCTGTGTTAGTTAGCGCTTCGGAGAGAGAGAGAGAGATGCGCGTGCGCGCGGGCGCGCATCTCTTGAAGGGGAAGGGAAGGAGGAGGAGGAGGAGTAGGTCATGAGAGAAAGCGATATGAGGGGGGGGGGAGAGTGAGCGCGAGCCAGGAAGTGAGGGGGTTGAGGTGGGGGGGGGGGCAGGCGTCACACGCATCAGCACATTAGCACACTGCTCGGCTGGGGGAGAGAGGCACGAGACCTCTGAGGAGAAGCGCTGCACACCCCGCAGTGTGTGTGTGTGTGTGTGTGTGTGTGTGTGTGTGTGTTTAAGAGAGAAGGGTGAGGGAGTGAGAATGTGTGCGTCAGTGAGTCTACGTCTGCACAGTGTGTGTGTGTGTGTGTGTGTGTGTGTGTGTGTGTGTGTGTGTGTGTGTGTGTGTGTGTGTGTGTGTGTGTTTAAGAGAGAAGGGTGAGGGAGTGAGAATGTGTGCGTCAGTGAGTCTACGTCTGCACAGTGTGTGTGTGTGTGTGTGTGTGTGTGTGTGTGTGTGTGTGTGTGTGTGTGTGTGTGTGCCTATGATACAGTCAGTGCATAGAGTGACAGGTGAGGTGGGGGGAGGGGGAATTCCTTCTCCAACCAATACCTCAC